>NW_010140556.1:14725-26521 GCF_000699245.1 Pterocles gutturalis | reverse complement strand
CAAAGGCTTTTTTCTCTGTAGCAGACTGAGGCATTGGCACTTGACCCACAGGACTTTAAAGAAGAAACTCAGGACAGATTGTTCCCATAGGATTTCTTTGATACTGTGGTAAAATAGTCATAAAAATTTCAGAGCTACAGCTGGCAAACGGGGGGAAAAAAGTAAGCTGAAAAAGGAGAAATAGTAATAGTAAAAAGGAGTCTTATTCTTTCCCCTTAGGACAAGACTTGTAGATAAATTCAGAGTTCCTTGAAGGAAAACTCAGAAATGTCAATGATGTGATATTTAAAAAACAACACCCGACCATCCCCTGATTTTACTAAAGCATTGGTCTTCTGGTGTGATGTATTAAAAAAGTAAACAAAAAAATAAGGGCTTAGCTCCCCACTTGATATTTTTCTGGAAGTAAGACATCAGCGGTGGCCTTAGTGGTGGAGTATTAACCCTGCCCTCAGTGATGCAGTTCTAGAAAGTTAAGGTCAACTGGAATATATATCTGTTAAAGGGGAAATATAAAACCTTAATGTAACAATACAAGAATATCTAAAGCGTGGTCTTTTCTTTCTTTCAGCCCAGCCATGCAATTAATAATTACCAATACACTAGGCAGATATTAACCCCAAGGGGACAGAGACTGGGAGATTCAGTTGTCTTTGTTTCCCCTTTCTGTTTTATGGAGAGGCTACCAAGGAGGAGAAACTGTCCTGCTTCAAGTCAACATGGAGTGTCCTTTGCACTCAGCAAAAGGAAAGCATGCCCAAAGTGGGATGAGATAGCCTATACAGAAATTAATGAGCTTTCTTAGAAGATATGCAAAGGAGACTTCTTTCAGTGAAATGACTGCTTTCAATAGGATCAGTGGTTTAACTCATGCCTTTCAAAACCTTAGGGCCACTTGTGTATTTCTAGAAAATGTGATTTTTTTTTAATTTTTTTTTTTTTTAATTTAACTAAGAGGAAATATTAAGGCTGGGAAAACACTGTCAATAAGTTTCAAGAAGCTTTCTGGGGCACAACTGCTATTCTGGACTCAGTCCCAACATGGATCTTAATGCAGTGTTAGCATCTTGCAGCGTTCAGGAGCTTATTTTGGACCAATGCACTAGTGCAGGCAGACCCACCGTGGATCCATAATCTTCTGACTTATCTTTTGGATGTAGTACATATGGAAACAGTTCGGACAAATGTTTCTGAAATAAATGCCATATTGAATAGTGAAAAAAACTAAATTCTCTTTCATAGACCTTCAACAAGGGTCAAAAAAAGAGGTTGGAGAGATGAGGCAAAGAGTAATCCCAGTGAGAAGATGGCTGAAGGGGGGCAGTGTTTTGGAGACTGTCATCAAATTGATATGTGTATGCATAGCTGGTATTTAGTTGGCACTTGGGCCAAACTAGGTGTATGAGCACTCTCCACTTCTGCCCCCTCATCTTCTGATCGCTTTGTCAGAGGTCTTTTGGGGACTGAGTCATTCCTTTGTTTTCCTGGGAAATCTGTCCTTGAATTGGCTCATCTTGATAGTATGCACTGTGAAGGACTCTATTTTAGATATTTTCCCTGCTGTCCAGATGCGTGGTTTGGAGTTTACCAGCTAATGCAAGGTGGTATGGATTTTGCATTAGCAGTTCCCAGGGGGGTGACTGCAGCTCAGGGGAGGACGTTCTATAAAACGGAGTTACGTGGGGTGCTAGTCTCTGTGTTTGCACTCATCATTGTCAGATATCATTGCACACAGTGTTTCCTGCTTGTTGCCCTTCTCAAACAACTTTATCACTTGAAAAGACTTAAGAATAAAATTGCCCTGCTTAGGTGATTTTATTAAACAGATGTTAGTGGAACAAAAGACTTTCTTGTTTTAGGGGGAAAAAAAGGCGAAATACACTATTGAGATTGTGTTCAATGATAAAACCTTCCTTAGTGGCCTCAGTGTCATGGATAGTTTTAAGAAGCTGGGTTATTCACTGCTACAACTTTTCTCAAAGCTGATGTCCTTTGAAGACTCATTGCAACTATAGTTTTTCAGTTCATGCTGTTGGAAAGAAGTATTGGGGCCACCCACAGAGCAATTATTCTGAGCAGGAGTTTCCTTAACTGAAGCTAGAATAACCTCCTTTGTCTTCCTGTGTGTTTGTAATTGTTCATGGTTGAGTTGTGCTGGTCTTGCACTAAGTTGTTATACATCGTGATGATGGCAAGAGGGAATGAAGCGATTTCCTTCTGTAGCCTTCTTCGAGGCTAACACAGATGTTCTAGTTAAGAAACTTGTGTTCTTTAAAAAGCAAGCTGATGTAGATATTCAAAAGTTTGTTTTATGATGTTTTAATATTAAGGCCTTCTACCCACTCATTTTTTCTTTTTTTATTCTGTCAGCTGAGATTTTTATGTATGTGATCATTTACTACTTCAGGATTCTTCTGAACTGCCCAGAACCTATTACAATTCTGAAAAATCCTTACTGAGAGGGAACACTCAATATGTAATAATGGGATTTCTGCAGTCTTGGTTTTTTCCCTATCATTCATGTTTTCATCTTCTCTACATAATTTTGGGATTTTTCTTCAGTTTTAGGAGTTCCTTTCTATCAAAACCCAAAAGACCTATTATACTTGTGTATAATAAGCACTCTTCTATTCACAGAGCTTGTAGTTTGAATCTCTTGATTATTGCCTCATACAGCTTGATAAATGCAATATATCTATCTTCCTTTAATTGCAAGTTCATGAGTTTCTTGTTGATCTGCCTTTTATAATAACGTGGCCATCATGGCACAGGAGAGAGACGAAGAATGAGAGACACTGTTAGAGGAATTGAATTTGAAATTAGAATTTGACACTGGGCTGCGAGTTTAAGTGTATTATGCACCAGATTAAGAGGTAGTTATGCAGTGACACAGCATTATTCCTGTTGTTTTCATGTAGTGCAAACTACAGGTGGGTGATGCTATCTTAAGGAGAATTACAGTTCTCCTACCTCACCTTGGCAAACATAAATATACCCTGGGGAATACTCTCCTGTTGTGCCTATGTTCTTGCAGAAGCTGGAAGAATGCTTGCAGGCAGCCTCGCTTTGAGGAGTAATGATATTTATATAACTGAGGTTATAGAAAGTAATATTGTTATTATACTTACATCATAAGCTATGCAAGATTAGAGTTTCACACGTTGGCCTGAAATGTAGCTTTGCATTTAAAAGCTCATGACACTCTGAAGATGTCGTGGTACTGCCTTTGTATTAGCTATCTAAAAGTACGAATGTCCTCATTCTGGTTATTGCTTCTGTTGAGGGAATGAAGTGAAGATTCAGATAAAGAACGAGTCGTGCAGTGCATCAAACCCCTGAATTTTCACACGGTTTCTGTGGAACTTATGAACAAGGGTAAATGCCTGTAAGCGGGATTTGTAACAGCAAGGCTTACTGCCCGTGAGCTTTTTCTCATTCTCTGTCTGAATTGTTTAGGTATGACTACACCTAAATGAAAAGCAAGTTTTTTGGGCTGTGTGAAAGCTTAGTTATTTATGTTTTGGGATCTTACAAGCTTTAATTGGGAAATAGCTGTCAGTATTTCTAAAGATGGTCAGTAGATATATTTAGAGTAGTGTTTCAGTTCAGGTGAACAGAGTGCTTTTTAAAGTTAGCTTTTTGATTATATCTGCTTATGTTCTTTGTTTAATGTAGTGCAAACTGGTTTCCTTTTGAATGTAGCAGACCTAGGGGATGTGCACTGTCGCAATAACTAACATACCACAGCCGCTAATGGACACCTGGTCCATGGGACCATGCTGTGCCTACTTTGAAATAAGAAGTCCACGTAACATCCTTTGTTTCACTGCCTAAGTCTGCTCTTATTGGACTGCAGTATTTGCTAAAGTAGTTGTAGTAAATGATGCCAGTGCTGTCATTGGAATTCAGGACTACAACCCTTGGAAAACCCTAAACTGGGACAATTCACCTAGACCCAAGGAGAATTTTACTCCTTTTTGCTCTTGTGACAGCATCTCTCAAAGCAAATCTGGCAGTGAAATTTCTAGATTGCACATAGGGGCACCCATGTTGGCGTCCAGAGGACTCAGAGTAGGATTAATCTCAACTTATTTGAGATACCTCCAATGTGAAGAGTTGTCTGCAAAGCTGATTTATTGAAATTTCGGGCAGTGAATATAGAACAAATTGTATCCCAGTTAATTTATTTTTAGATGCCTACTCTAGGGAAAAAAAAAATTGTTTCCAAGTAGTATCTGTTTTTCTCCCCGACTTCAAAACAAAACAAAAAAGCTCAAACAAAAACCTAGGGTGAGCAGCTTAAATATAGCCAGCTACAGTGACCTACAAAATAGGTTTCTTAAATTGATGTGTTTCTGAGATTGAAGTCAGTTATGTTCTTTATTGAAGCAGAGTAAAAGGTAGCTGCTCCAAACTTTGTTTTGGGGATATAAACTTTCAATTTGGGCACTATGAGGACAGGCATTCAAGGTCTGCCATGGGTGGAACTCAAAATCTGTGCACTGAAGTACTTGTAATGTAAGACTGCAGTCCTATAAATGCATACCACCCATCTTGGTGTTTTACATTGTCAGGATTAAATAGATGGTTTTTTCATTTTGGTCAGCAAAACATCTCTTAAGAGCTTACTTTACCAATTTATTTGAACTGAATCTCCATAAATGTTATGTTTCCATTTACAGAATGTAATGTTGTATTTTCTGAGCCTGTTTCATTCTGAGAGATGTGCAGTACCAATGCTTTTGCTGGTCTCTTGGTATCTTGACCACACGTTTCTCAAGCAGGTGTTTGTATGCTGGAAGTATTAATTTCAATTGATTGTCAGATCACTTCCCCTTCACAGAATATTTGGTACAAGTGTGTTACTGTAGGAGGAAATGGGTCAATATTTACAAAGATAGTGAAATACTGTTTCAACATATTTTGTTAAATCCTCAGCAACAATAATACTGCATTACTTGGCACTTTCAGTCTTTGGGTCAGGGCCAAAGCCTGATATTGGTCTGTACAATACCTTTTACAGCCTAGAATTTATAGGAAACAAAGTGATTGCATCATTTAATTCTTCCTAAAAGTGTTTGTGTAAGCTTAGCAAAGTGCTATGGCAATTAAAATAGCCTTCAGGTTTACTAGTCGCAGTTAAGGTTGTGTGAACTAGAATTGCGTTCCAAACTTCTGGTTTGCTCATAATCTTCTGTAACACTGTGTTCTTTGTGCTGGCTTTTTCCAGTTATCTTTCATGCCTGAAGGTGGTTCTGGCAAAGTGTTATTGTGGACTTTTAGCAACGATAACAGTTCTACCATTTTTAAGTGTATGAAAGCTAGGGAAAAAGCCTTTTCCCTTCGCTGATGCTTTGGTCTGGCTTAAAGCACTCCACTAGCCAAAAAAGGGTGGAGATAGAAGTTGAATAGCCTCTTACTGTGGAAAAGTCAGATTTTGGTGTTCTGGTGAAAACTGATTCTAGTTTGAGCAAATGAGGAGGAAACTGTGAAAATATACACATGCAGTTTTTGTGTATTTCAAATAGCCATTTAAATGTGATTTTTATCACAAAATATGCTCAAATAATTGTGGATGTTAACAAGGGACTTTGCAATGGAGAAGCTGTCACTTTTGTATCCCAAATAGCAAACTCAAATACTGAGCAATAGCTGTTTGCTTACAGCATTTCCGTAGTTCTTATTTTATCCAATAGATCACTGTGTTTCAATATGTGAATGCAATCAGGCAACTAAGCATTGTACAAGAGGGAAAACTAATATGCATTCCATCATACCTAATTTTCATGTGAGTTTGCACGTATGCAGCTCTTTCTGAGCTAGAAAACAAGCTTTATTTAATTTTTGTAAGGTTCATATGCAACTTTTTTTTTTGTATTTTTCACTGGAAAAATATTGCAGCCTTTTGTTGTTTGTACAGTATCTCTAAATCTTCCTGAATGGCATCTAAAGATGATGGCAACAAGGCTGTAGAAATTCACTTCATGTGACTGGTGTGAATTTGATCCTTGTGGTAATGATCTTAAACTTTTAGCTCTTTGGTGTCAAGGGAATTGTAGTGGAAATGTTAGCCAATTGTTCGAACAAATATAGTGATATTAGAAGATACACAGCAATGTTGTGAAAGCTGGTGTTTTTTATTTTGTGCATTGATAAGATATGTATTATTTATGTACTTAAAAATCCATTTTATGAAAAGAGTTAGATACTCAAAATCAGTCTTGTCCACGCATAGTTAATGTACTGTGTCTGGGATTCCAGGTCTGTGATCAGTGGTCTGTTTTGGTGCCTTTTGAAACAGATGTGAGAGTTGTATTAGTGAAAGAAGCATTGCTAATCATCTCTGTCCTGGCCCTAATCATCTCTGTCCTGGCCTTCTGATTCTGTCCTGGGATTTTGATAGTACCTATGAGAGCAACATGGTTATTTCTTTTTAAAATGCAATATCTTTCTATATATAACATTAATATGTGTGTTCAGTTTAAAAAAAAGGATCATCAAATGGTAAATATGTTTTTATATATTAACACAGATCTCTTGATAACAATCTTTTTTTTTTTTTTTCCTGAGGGTGGGAGGAGGCAGGGGGAATTGGCTCAGAATGTTCTGTAGAAATAGAAATAGATGTATGTTACTTATAAGGCAACATCCATCATTGTTGACCTGCAATTGAATACCCATTGTCTCTCATTAACTTCAAGAGGAAATTGAGACATTTCCAAATGCCACCAGAAATAAAGAATATGAATTGGATGATACAGTATTTTGAAGAATAGAGTGCAAAGCTGTTAATGAGCTGTAGTAGCTGCCTTCTCTAAGAAAGACAAGTGGCTTTAATCAGAAAGGTCATGCATGTCAGATAGCATTATGGTTTCCTGTGTTAGTTTGACTCTGCCTTAATCTGGGGGAATTAAGATTTCGATGAACATTACTAATAGTTAAGACACATTTCTGGGGATGTGTGTGAATGCTTCTGCATTCAGCTCTATTGAAATTTCGCTTTTGATTTATTGGCGTTGGTGTTAAATACTGATTAAATACACTAGCCTATATGTGTCACTGAAGCCTCTAGAGTCATGCAAGTGTTAAAATTGATGGCACAGAAAATAGCTCAGGGATCGGTGAAGCACAGTGAGTTCCAACTTGGGTTCAAATGCTAAGAGCACCTTCATGATCCCCAAGGTTCAAGTGATGTATTTCTTAGATATGCTGGAAAGAAAATGGAAATGGTGTGGTTCAGTTAGGCTGAAAATAAATTTGTTTGGGAATTATGTGTAGATAACATTTTTCTGCAGATGTCCAGGCCCTCTGAGAGGCTTTCTACTTATTTAGTGATCCAGGGGGTTAGATAGGCACCTGTTTGGAGGGAATGTCCCAAAGACAGTGTAAGTAGAGACTTTGCTTTTTTTTTTTTTTTTTTTCCTTTCTGTTAGGTTCCTCTTTTTTTGTGGATGTGTAAGGTGTATTATGGCTACCAACTATTAGCCACTGCATAAAAATAAAAATCAATGCAAATATAGGCAAATACCATCAAGTCTATCTTCATTTGGTATAAAACACTGGTTTCTCCAAATACATTAAGCCCTCTTGACGCACTCTTCTAGTATATGATCCAACCCTTCATCAAACACGTTTACAGTTTTCAGTGGAGTGCTGACTTGAGGACTTGTTGAGCAGGTTCTCCTTTTCACAAGATAATGGTTATCTGGATGAATTCCATCCTCCTGGGTGTCATGAAATCGTTCAGATTTGTTACTGTTTTTGCTATCCAGTCAGTCTGATTTTGTCATCTAAGTCATGCTCTAGGATTGAATTCCCCTGATTTGTGTGTCTGCAGCTCCAGCCTCTGTTTTCTTGGGCAACAAGGAGGGCTTTTCTGGAGCAGCTATCTCAGTTCTGGTATCCATGTCTGTCACAGTGTTTCCTGACTCCTGAGCATCCTAAATTGCTTGAAGTAGTGTCAAGTTATTTTTGTTCTTTACTAGTGACTGTGGAACACTAGTCCTGTCAAGCAAACGGTCAAACTGAAAAAAAAAAAAAAGTTTTCTAAATAGTATTTCACAGTAGGATCTCCCAAATAAGAGAAAGCTGTGTGCAGGATAAACCAAGACAATACATTTATTGTTTGTCATATTTGGGAGTCTTCTTTCCTACAATCATAATTTTATTATACATGTGTATACAAAAAAAGGATACGTTCATCCATTAGGAGCTGACGAAACTGGTTTTGTCCTCAAACCCAGAAATGGGGGAAAAAAGTTAAGGGAGGGGAAGAAACTCCACCATTCATCAAACCTGAAAGTGTTTGGGGAAATGTATCCTGGTGCGTGTTTCACCAGTGCAAGCCAGACTGTCCTTCTGCAAACTCCTCTAGCCAGAGCAGCTGGAATCTGTGAGGTTCCACAGGAATCCCCATCCTAGCAGAAACAGTAGTGTTGCTGTCTCAGTGCTGTTGACCTGCAGTGGTGCTAGACTGTGTAGAAAGTTGTTTATCGGAGCTTGAGTGGAAAGGAAGGATGGTCATCCTGTATATTGATATAACAGACACGTACTGTTCTTTAGCAGGAAAAAAGGGACAGAAAAAAATGACATGAAAATATATTTATCTCATTATTACTACTACGAGCCTTTTTACCAGACTGAGGTCAAGGTTCTGTTCTGTGACTACAGGAAAGGCTGATAAACGGTAATATGGGAAATGATTGCTTTCAGAAATTGCATGGCAAACTTGATTCTTCTCATTGCCTGGGAAAGACTCTGTACTTTTTTATTCTTGCATTGGTCATGTTTTCTTCATTCTGATTCACTTGAGTGAATACTGGAGGCTTCCTTTGATTCTATTTTTTTTAATTGTGTTTTCGTTTTGTTTTTTTCCTTAAGGTTTATTCTGCTCCCCTACCTAAGCCCTTTCTTCAAGCACACTAAGTTAGGTATTCTTAGCTGAACTCTTGAAACCCAAGTTATAGAATCCAGTTTGGTGGTATAGGAAATGAGATGAATGTCCAAAAACCTAAAAAAATCAAGTTTAGAACAGGGTCACTGCAATTGCATAAGAGGAGTGTTATGTATGCACGCCAAGTGCTTATTAGAAATCATACAAATTTCTATGGCCTTTACCTGTGGCAGCTGTTGTGCTTAAGTGAGCTGTGCATCTAAAAATTACTGAATTTGCATTCAGCATCCCTTGTCAAATAGACAGGCATCGGTCGGCACTTCTTGCCTTACCTTCTACCTGTGCAAAGTCTGTGGAGAATACTTTTCAGATAGGACTGTGCCCAGCAAGGTAAGTGTGGGCCGGTGAGGAGTACTGCATCTGTCTCCTCAAGAACTACCATGTCATACAGGAAGGTCAGTACACTTTTCCTAAGTGTGATCTGTGTCTTCCACTCACATTTAAATGTGTTCTCAGATATGTTTGGATACATAGCCAAAGATGATTTTGCTCCATTTTAGAGGTCTCTTATCTGAGCAGTTTGCATCTCTAATGGAGATCTATATCCTTTATGCAAACTATTTTCTGTCTCTTTTAATCTTCTCCAAGAAGGATGGGGAAGTACCTGTGCAGCAACTAATTACAGAGTGATTAAAATAGACTTCTTGATAAAAAAGGAAGCTCAGCACTACTTTTTCAAGCCAGAACAGATAAAGATGATGACAATATTAGGAATTACAGGCCAGCTGAGAACAGCAGCAGCAACAAAGCAACAACAAAAAAGCAGAGCCAGCACAAATTGTCATAACTGTGTCAAAGACACAAAAGAAAGTATTCCTTTTTGGATGGCCAAAAAGCAGTGCCATCTTTGAATGTGCTACCTATGCAAGGACTGTGCGCATAGGGTGTGACAAGTCTGATTACATTGAAATGCCAACAGTGTTTTAGCATCTGTCAGCTCATTTCTGTTTGCGATGTGACAAAGCCCTTCACCGAAGGAAAGCTAGGAAATATCTACATTGACACTGCTGAAGTCTACCCCTCTCTAGTTGATTTTTGATTCTGAAGAACAGAACAAAAAAAGCCACACCAGCAAACATGGTTATAGGTTGACTTTTGGAAGGTGAAACTTTAAATTGCACTTTGTCAGAGTGAAAACTTGAAGCTGCCTAGTGTAAATCCTCTGGATCATGAAGAAAAAAGAAGAAATCATAAACCTCTTCCACATGATGTCTTATGCAAGAGTGGCCTGGCTTAAATGTTAATGAAGGAGAAGATTGAAGATTAGAAATAGTAAAAACTTTTTCTTTTGCTTTTACTTGTGCTGTATTTTATAAGGGCCTGGTGATTAAACCAGGGCATGCTATTCAATAGCATTTCAAACTTAGTCTGTTTCTTACCTTTGCAAGGGAGGTGCCAAAATGTCACTGTTGAATTTCTGTAGCCCTCTGTTATGGTGAGATTGAGAGGAGCAAAAGCAGTATTTTACAAGTTGCCTGAGAACTTCCCTCAGGGCACCTGAGGTGCTACAAGTCAGATTAGACTTGTCCCAGAAATCAAAACCCTGAACCTGATACTTGTGCTAACACCCACTCAATCTTGTACCTGTGTAACAGAAGTGATTAGGAATGTGATTTATTTAAAGTATAATTGTCCCCTTGTCTCAAAAGCTGAGTTTATCACCTGGTGTGCAGTAAGTCAATACATACACAGAGCCAAGATATTGTTTATTGCATGTCTGCGCAGAGATGGGTGCTTGGTGGTAACTCCACAAAGCTAGCACGGTGGGTTGCAGTTGCACTGTGTATTTATACAGTTCATAATGTTAGTGCCGCATCCTTCTAACTGTAATGGGTTAGTTTTTATCTCCTCTTAATTGCAGTTGGTTAGTTATTTTCTCACTTTGATTTAAAAACACAGTGTTCCTTAAATTTACTACACATGCTCAGTAAGTAGGAGTCTTAATTCAGGATGGTTGTCCTAACACTTGGAGGTGTGATTTTCAGTATTATAATTACATTAAAATGAGGATAGGTCACTTTTGGACTGTGCTAATCACTGACTTGGCTGACTACCCCAAACATACTGATTATTTTCCAAGATGTTCCTGTCTTCGAGGGTAAATCTGACAAACCTTAAGTGATTAAAAAGTTTTTCTCGACAGTCCCAAGGACAGTCATTCTAATCTACACAGAGTACATATTTATTATATTAGCCCTAACTTCACTTACAGCACCCTCACGTCCTCTGTCTTCAGTGCAACTTTTGTCAATAATATATGGGTGCTCATTGCAGTGGACTGTGATCCTTTTTCTCAAAGCTTAAATAGGTACTTTTTTAGATTTCCTCTTCTATCTATAATTGTGTGCACTGTATTTTACTTTATTACAGTAAAATAAGTAGTTATGATGATAATTCAGTAAGCAAAAACCCTACTAATCCATATTCCCACTCAAGCAGTGTTAAAGTGTGCTAAATTACATTTGCATCCCTCTTGTCACTCGTACCCCTCAGACTTGTCTAGGGCAGCCTTGGTACAAATGTGGTACCAGGGTTACTGCTAGAGACCTGAGCATGGGGAGCTCTTAGTGCTTCGCTTGCCCTCTAGTGGCATTTTAATGGCTGGGGATGCCCCTTGGGATACCCTTCTGACATCCCTAATCGCAGGTGTCCATGAAGGCACAAACTCAAGAGTTTTTGTTAGCATCTTCATTCTACCTTGTGTTTGAAATTGGAATCTGTAAAGGAAAGGATATAGTACAAATGTAAAGAGCATTCCTGGTCTTGCACGCGTCCAAGAAAATGCTTTGGCTACAAGGGGGAAAGCTGTTCTTCCAAATAAAGTAAGTCACACTGTTTACAGG
>NW_010140556.1:1859-14694 GCF_000699245.1 Pterocles gutturalis | reverse complement strand
ATGCCCAGAACATTAGAGGCAGAAAATTGTAATTAGAAGTGATATGAACATAGTTTCATTCTTGTTTTGCTAGAAGACCTCTTTAATTTTATAGAACTGACAGGGCTTTTTATTGATATTTTCACTTCAGTGATTTCTGTAGAATAACGTTAATTACAATTCATTAGGTGCTTTTAATTTAAAGACATAATGAAATGCTAATTTGCTTATATCTCAGAAAATTCCCTTAGCTTAGTCACAAAAGAAATAAATATTTGTTTCATTATGTCTTTAAATTAAAAGCACCTAATTTGCTTATATCTCAGAAAATTCCCTTAGCTTAGTCGCTTAGTCACAAAAGAAAGAAATATTTGTTGATTTGCTTTAAGATACTACCCTTTTTCTCTAAATTGTGCTTTGGTATGTTTGATATCTAAAACTATCTTCTGCCACCTTCACTTAAAACTTGCTGTCTGCAGTGAGATGCTGACACCCTGTTTTCTAGAACAATGATCAAAATGCCAATTCAGATTGAGACCATGCAGCTGAATATCATTGCTCTTGTGCAGGAAAGTCAGCTGCAGAATAATGCCTTGCATTCATTGCTCTTTGGCAGTAGATACCTTTTGCCAATGCTAGATATAGTGTTAACTATTGGTTATCCTTCAGTTGCTCCTTTGTGAGCTGTGGCATTCACTGTGCAAGTTTGAAGTTTTTTTTCTTTTAAGTTTCATTTAGATTTGCCAAACTTCCCTGCAAAATCAACTGTATCAAGTTTGTCCTGCTTCCTTCTCTGACCAGCGCAGATGGTGGACTGTGCATGTGTAAAACATGCTCTTAAGGACTTTTTCTCAAATAAGTATTTCTCAAATAAAATGGTCAATTTTAAGATGTTTTCAGTCCATTGTCTCTGCAAGTTCTTGTACTTTCACAATTAAGCATGTGGTCAGATGCTTGGTGGTTTTGGAACCATTCTTGCAATGAAAATTTAGGATATTTTCTTCTGATACAGCGATTTTAGACATTATAATGGACATGGTAGCATTTTCAGTCTTGAGCTTTTAAGTTGATAAGAATATCATTAAGAACCATTTCATTCATGTTGACACTTCAAAATGGCCTACATTTATCAAGCAATAGCATAAAGTAAAAAGAACTGGATGCATTTGTGCTAGTTAATTACATACGAAGCATCAAATCTGCAAAAATAGCCTTCAAGCACTTCCGTGCGGAAGTAAATTCAATAAGTTAGCTTTATTAGATGTTTGCTGAAAGCACAAGTGGAGGGTAGGGTAGAGTATGTATAGCAGGAAACCCATAACCCATGAACGAGACAGTAGAAGCACAGGTGGCTGTCCCTGTGTTGTATTCAGGAGTTCATACCTGTCCCACAAGACCTGTGTGTCATACTCTTGCATGGGCTTTCTCCCCTGCCTGCTGGAACCATCTTGATAAAACACAGTAGGGAAGTGAAATGACGGTGACTTAGTACGACTCATTCATGCTCCAATGATAGAAAACACTAACTTGGTAAGAACTTAGCTTGCTTGTGGCCACTGAAGTTATGTTTTTTTAGGATGGATACTGTAACTGTGTCTATATTCAAAAGAATTTCCCTGTCTTTGGAATAAGAACACGTATCTCATTAAAATGTGTACATATTTTCAGGTTCTGCTTTTGCCTGTAACAGCTAGCATACTCAAGTATATCGGTGTGTGTGTGCGCAAGCACAATTCAGGAGATGGGATGCTTGGATGAACGTTCTCAATGTGCAGTTTGCATGTAGTCGCCCCGTCCCAGTTAACCAGGGTTTTGTTTGGTAGGTTGCTCTGTACCTCGGTGTCCAAGAGCAAGTGGCATGTTGCATTTATTAATATGGATGTAGCCAATAAGAATCTACTCATATGTTCTGTGATATTAATTAGTAGCTCATTAGTTTGAGATTGCTAATGATGAAACCGAAACTTGGAGGTCTTGTAGGAGCTCAAGGAAAAAAGTGCAACTGAGGTGTGTTTGATTCCCTTGTTTGCAATGGAGAAGGGAGCGGTATTTCCATGTTATTTCAGAAGAAATACGCTTGATCTTTAAGGTCCCTTCCAACCCAAACCATTTTATGATTCTGTGATCTGCAAGTAGTTTTAAGTATGTGCACAGGAAGGATATACAGTTGGAAGATAGTTTCAAGGTGTTGGTTTAAAATACATGGCTTGATGTAGCATTGATTGTGTTCTCCCACATCCATGCTGTGTGCCCTATGCTAAAGTACATCTGTGTTCAGCCTTCTTCATGGGCACAGGTAGGACAGCAATAAAAATTGCTAGCATCAATAAAATAAAAACAGGCAGCAAGGTTAGGTAGGTATTACAGTCCGTACTGAAGACCTTGGCTAAACCTGATGGCTGTCCCAAGGCAGCCCTCTTAATTGCTGTAGTTACACCATTGCAGGCACCTGCTTGGCTGTGTAAGAGTTGGCATATCTGCATGAGCTGTAACTGCATTTTAGTTACAGTGTTGAAGTATTTTTGAACAGTTGAATTACTGGAAAAATACCTCCTCTACTTGTTTTCAAAGCTCCCAGTACAGGGACTTCTTTGTAATAGGCAGGTTTATGGGAAAGCATATATTTAGTAATAATAGAAAGTGTATAGCAGAACTCCTAACCTGATTTACTAGTTCAAGCAAATATTTTCCATTAAAAAATGTTGCTTATAAACCTGCTTTACCAAGGGCTTTGAAATTGGCATGTGATTCATCGATATCCATATATAACTTGTGTGGTTTTTTTATATGATAGAAATACCAATCTGTTAGATTCCTTCCTCTGCTAATGACCTGACCTGTTGAATTTCAGTAGTAGACATATGAACAGAATCACATTGTCCTAGGGTATATATGTCTGTTTATAGCAAATCAGTTCCAATCAGATAGTACTAGAAGCACAGATCATAATGACAAGAGGAAGGTGAAGATATACTAAGACCAACCAAGAGTCTGCCTGGAATAGATACCCCAGCCATAAACACATGTACAAGATTACGGAAACTAATGATGCAAAGGAGAGCCTTGGAAGGAGAGAATGGGTGAGTGGGGAGAGACTGCTCAGAATAATGCAGTTGTTTATGGGGAAGGTCCAGCTGTGCTTACCCGTCAAAGCTCATCACTTCATCCTGCTGTGTGCATATAGCATTTGTACTTGCGAGGATAACAATTGCACTGTGTTTTGAAGAAACATAGGAAGGCATCAGATGTAGTGAAATCAAACCTGCCAGGATGCATGAGACTGTTATCCTGATTATAAATAAAATACAACTAGAAAATAATCCACTGTGGTCCAAAGATCAGGAAAGATGATGCTGAAGACTCTCAGAGGGATGGTCACAAAGTGTAAGTTTAGCCTACTGAGTTGAATCTCCCTAGATTGCCTATTTGACTGATGGGAAAAGGGGAATGGGGGAAAGAGAAAGTTTAGAAAGATTTTTTTTTTTTTTTTTCAGTAGGCAAAGTTAGCCTTCTGTAATTAATGTCTTTCTCTGGGAAGTCTCTGATAACACAGCAAAATGAAGAAAGGAGATGACTGGTAAAGTGCATTAACATGGATAGTCTCCAGTACTGCTGCTTGGTAGTCAAAACTCATAAAGGATTTTCAGTAGGGCCTCTGGCAGACAATGGGCAGCAAACACCTTTCCTTAAGAAACAGTTATTTCTTCATGATGCCCTGGAGCTACCTTTCTTACCTTGCTAGCATTAACATCCTACATTGTCACTACAAACAGCAGCTTTAAAAGTAAATGGGCAAGAAGCCAATTTAAGTCAAAAACAAAGGAAGACCACATCACTGTAGTACATACTGAATAGCCTGATTTGGAGGGATGGAGATCCTGCTTGCTTCGTATCCACTCTCCGGGGTACAGAAACAAAATCTTCGATGTATAAAGCATACTTTGCTATAATGAATGTGAATTAATGCATATATTGATAGTTGGAGATCTTGAAGAGAACTAATTACCTAAAATATTTCAAGCAAACCATGAAATGAAATATAGCATATGGGCAGCCCTGTGGGAATTTCTCTTGACTCTTTAGGTAAAACCTAGAGTGATGTTGTTTTTGTGCCAGTTTATACAGCATGGAACCTCACTGCATTGTAATTTTAAAATAATTAAAAATATTTCTCTCAACAGGTTTTTTTTTCTATTATTTTTATAGCTTTGCTCACAGTGCGTGTGCTGAGTATGATGGAGTAAAGATAAGTAGAGGGAACGCTGTTTTAATGAGTGGTCTCCATAAATTATTTTTAAAAAATGCTTAACAGTGTTGCTTTTAATCTTTTTTTCATAAAGGGAAAAAAGACTTAATTTGGTTTCATATATTTTCATCACATATTAAAATAAAATCTGCATAGTAAGAGGGATTTCTTGTATATGTTTTACTGCTAAGGATTGAGACTTTAGTCACTTTTAAGACTTGAAAGCATTTCAGTTTCTGAGATGAAAATAATGTTAGTGTTTTCACACCCACCACTTAAACAGGTTTAACAACCATGCCATCAAAACTGCAGCTACTGTGGCATTTAATATTGAGGTTCCACATAAGATGAAATTTTTATTTTCAGTTCTCTCATAAATTAGCTTTTATCTAACATCTGATTCTGCATCTCTGGGGAAGTCTGTGCACAGCTTGGTTCCCTCAAGGAGGAAAACATAGGTTTCGAGTTTTGGGGGTTTTTTTGAATGTTAAACTAGATTCTCTAGTCATCAGAGTTGTGCAGGACCTCACTTGTCCTGTCACCTTACAGGAGTTATTAACATAAACCAAAGGAGAGAGGTGAAGATGATAATGGGTCTGACTTCTTTTTTTTTCTTTTTTAACATCACAAATGAAGAAAGACTTCAAAGAAGTGGAAAGTCAACATTTAATGAACTAGAGGCTGGAATGTTTATAGCAATTGCTAGCTGTTAGTCTGAGTCATTAGTCTGAGTCAACAGTTAACCAGATCTAAAACCAGCATAATGTAGAAATCCAGTTTGAAATGTATGAAAAAAATTTGGAGCAGTTGTAAAGTTTGAAAGCACGCAAACCAAAACAGTGACCTTTTCCTAATGGTGGTGTAATTCATTAGCAAAATACTACTCCATCTACATTTCCTTTATGCTTATTTAGGAGGTATCAGCTTGCTAGTTTGTTTTTTATCCTTTTGTCCATGGCTGGGTAGCATTTGAAATGTAATTCAATATGCTTAAAAAAATAAAACAATCTTATATAACTATACTCCTCTGCAAAATCAACAACAAAGACTTCCTATAAAACAACAATAGAATTGATGCTGGCATTTGTTTTCCTGTCCAAATGTCATGAAGTTCAATAATAAGCACCCTGTTCAGGAATGTATATTGGGGGAAAATATCAGAATAAACAGTTTCTAAGATGCATTAAGAAAGACTCACAAAAAAAGTCCTAACTGGGATCAGAACATAAGTGTTCTCTGAACACAATAGCTGCAACAGCTTCTGAGGGCCAGCTAGTGTATCCAAACTCTGGCAAGTCCTTAGATGAAAGGACAAACACATGCATTTTTAATGTGCCTCATCTGGATCCTTCAAATCCTGGCCAGTGTTTCTGCCTGCCTGAAAATAGTTTGTGAAGCTATTATGGCATTTTATTTAAGAACATCATTTCTGCTTGGAAAGAAGCCTCTGAATAGATCAGGAACATTGTTCAGGCATTTCTAAGAGGTTGCATGTAATGGAAGGAGTCCAAAGTGGGACCTTCAAAAAGTATGCAGGTAACTCTGCATGAGTCTTGCCTTGAAAGGTCTTTCATGACTCAGTTTGCAGCTGTGTGTGTGTGTTGTGTTTATTTTTGCTGAATGCTTTTGTCATTGACATAGCATTATTTATGTTGCAATGGTGAAGTGGGTAGGGGGGAGAAGTGCAACCCTCTTTTTACCATCGCTGAATGTCTTTAGAAATGAGAAAATAGCAGCCTCTGAAGATATTAATAATAGCATGATAAAATCCTGACCCTGCTGAAGTAAATAGAAATTTAGAAAGATTACAGTATCAGGATTTGACTTTTAATTATCAGTACTTACAGTATGTTCACACAATGCTCTCCCAGTATAGATTAGTAATTGCTTGCTACCTCAGAAGTCTGTGCTCAATTATATCTAGGAGAGTATAGTTCCCTAGAGCAGCTGATATGCGATGATCTCTTTCATAGAAGCTAACCAGTGTTGCCAAGGGTTTTGCTTATGCTATCAGGTCAGATTTTTAAAAGGGATCAAAACCCAGTGTGATAATCATGTTAATGTTTGGTGTTCAAATGGAGCAGTACGAGTTTGAGAATCTTGGCCTTAGTTTGAGTTGAAGACTTTCCTGTGAATTATGTAGGTGACAAAACTACCAAGTGAGATGAATGATCTTTGGAAACTAATGAAATGAGTGTTCAGTAGGAAGCAAAAATGTCTGTATTGCCCAATTAAAAGTTTCTACTTAAAAGTAATCTTTTTCCAAATGAAGTTAATACTACTGAAAGAATCTTCACAAGTGAGAATATTCTCTAACATTCGGTTTCATAGTAGTCTTATTTTTATAAAGACAAGAGGGACAAAATCCCACCCTGAAAAATGAAAGGGAATCTCTTAAGTGTTTTGTAGGAAACTGGGATTTTTGCTTTAGGTCTTCGGCTTTCTTTTTGAAAAGCAGACAGAGGGAAGTGTTTAGTTTTTTGTGTTGGTGGGGTTTTTTTAATGCTTTTATTTACTAGAATGTAAAAGAAAATAAATCAAATTTGACTGAGAGACAAAATATAAAACTGTTTTTTACCTAGTCCAATAGCAGCTTTGTCTTCTAAGAAATTGAATGCTGACTTTAAAAATGTGGGATTAGTGAAACCTAGGCATACGTGGATACTTGTGTGTTCACTCAAATAACTCAAGTAGTTACTCAGGTGCTAAATGGAAAGGAGAACATAAAATATTCCACGCTGGAAGGTTAAAATATTAATGAATCCTGTGTTTCAACATCATGAGAGCTTTAAAAATATCTAAATGTTTTAGTTATGTTCTGTTAAAAGGATTTTAGGTGTAAATCCACTTTCTTTCTTGCCTCTGGTGCTCTCAAAGTAACTATGGACGTGTATGTAATCTTACACCAGCTTCACAAAGCAACATCATATTCAAACCAGCGAAGAGTCTCTGCTGTAAGTTCCCGTTCCAAATAAGGTCTTCCATTTTAGAGATATGACTAACTGTGGAGACTTCCACAGTATAAAGTGTATTGGGATATAATGAGTTGTACATCTATTGTTGAAACTTTTGTTATTACTTTGGGTTTTGTTTTTGCAAGCAGAACCATAGTTGTGAAGGAAGAGACGAATAACCTTAAGCATCTCTGTTGGAAAAAATTGACAGCCCCTGCAGTTTCATACTGAATATCAATTCATGAGCCCACTGCAGATGAGAAAGTGTGTTCATCTGGATTATAAATAGACGGTAGTTGGCTTTGAAATGCAACCATTTTCTTCTGAGCTTCCAGCAAAGTCCTACATATATGCAGCTCCAGTGAGAGCTCTGAAGTTGGTAATAAAGAAAAATGACAGTGGTTTGAGTCTTCTGACAGCTGTGGAAGAAAAGGAAATCCATACGTTGTTGTGGCTTTTTTTTTTTTCCTCTACAAACAGTGAAGGAGTAGATAAAAATCTTTCTGTTCTCAGGAAACAAGCCCTTGTTCCGAAAGAAATGTGCTCTGTGTGATGGAAAATGTATACAGTTGTTGAACCCTTTTTCTTCACTCTGTCCGTTCCTGTGCTCAGTTACAGTAATCCCATGTGTACTCCACAAGAAGCAAGATGCCGTTCTTTTCTTGCAGTCTAATGGAGGTGGGATGGCAAGACCTATGCTTTTGCTTTTGCCAGCAGAGCACAACATACAGACCCACAAGCTGGTGCTCACCTGAACACACTGTTCAGTACAGTGCTTTTCACAGTGCCAGCAGTAACAGCAGTGCTATGTGCTGCCTAGCCTGAATTAATAAGGTTTGTCTTGCAGAGGATGTCTAGGATGTCTTGGATCCACGGGCTAGCAGGGTCCTTGTTTGACTGGAGTATCTGTGGAGTAGATTATTGCACAGTGTAGGGTGGAGCAGAAGTAGAGTACCATACTAAAGGGTGTATAACTGCAAGCATGTTACTCTTTGCACATTAAGGAATAATTCTGTGTAGGTTTCCCCTGGTTACTACCTGAGGCATAACTACATTTCTTCAGCTTCTTTTAAAGTGTATGTTTTAGTGACTGGATGGACAGCCTCTTCTTCTAATACCCATCTCAAATGTTGGAAGTCTTGAATTCAGATGGTTATTTCTAGCTTTTTAGAATGTGACTGAAGCCGGCAATTTCTGTCCCATCACCAAACCTGAGAAAGGGTAATGTGTGTGTTTTACTGCTAAACAAAATTAAGCACAGCCTTGTAGATTCTCCAAGTAATTTGGTGTTGCATCAGGAGACGGATGGCAATAATAACCCAGAGGAGAGCTGAGAGTCTTCAGCTTAGATCTGGAGCATGTTGGTCTCTTAATTGCTACTAGTTTTGGACTCTGACCATAAGCTATTTTTCAAGGGGACATAATACTTGCATTGCCTTTCAACCTTGCCTTTACAGAGGTCTTCAGCGTGCCCCTTTGCACATTTTATTTTCTACATAGCAGCTATGATGGGTTTCCTCAGTGGCCACGTATGAGTGCTTGTGCACACTGGGATTTGTCTTTGCACAGATAAGAGAGAAAATGACCACAATATACAGTTTGATATTGCAGATGGTGTGCTGATGGAACAGAGAAAATATCAGTTTGTGCAGATCTGATGCCAACCTTGGGTCCTTCAGCTACTGTGGAGGACTTCTAGGGAGCAGGTGAGCTGCTGATTCCTAGGCTGATACTGCCTGACAAACTCTGGTTCTTGCGGGCTTTCTGCAATGCTGATGTAGCCACTTAGTCATAAAGTAAAAACAGGCACATCTTTCATCTGTAAAAAGGAAAGACTAGTGCTGTTCCTCCTAAGAATTTACGTGCTGTATAACTAAGGTCAGGAGAGCTTTTCACCCCTTAATATGATCCATTGTTATTACTTCTGTGGTGCTACTGGGCTTCTGTCATAAAGTAACAAGGTAAACTATTTAATTTGCTGCACAAACATTAAATTTTGCAGTTATCTTGGTACTCTTTGATGGAATTCTCAATCATAGTACTGCTTTCATGTTAGCTTTTGGGTTTAAAGGCACTTCTGTTATTCCTAATTCCTAAGAGACCAATTAAGAGCTTGTCTTGGCAGCTTTCACTTACAACCTTACTTGCTGAGATGTTCTAGGACTGAGCTTGCCAGCCTTTGTTGGCCTGTATTTTTCATGGCATGTGACTGCCCTTTATCTTGAGTTGGATGTGTGCATCTCATTGCTAGAAGGTGAATCAGGCCCTTCAATAGCCGGTGGTGCATGGGATGGTGGTGCTACAAGTTATGAGACATTTAGGTCACTTGGCATTGTCCAGACTGGATAGAATATTTAGGCAGAGCCATGATTTATCAGGGCAGTAACTATCATCATGTACATGGCTGCTACTCCAGCAGAAGTATTTGGGTTGGTCCCGCAGTTTGATCTACATCCAACAGATTGTTGTTGTTTTTGTTCATAGTAACTTTTGCAGTAAGTGTCTGAAAGATGTGATAGCAACTAAATAAGTAAAACCAGCATTGTAATTAGAAAGCAATTTTTAAGCACTGTTTTACTTTTGGCACTATTATAAATGACTTGGTGCTCATAGATTATGTTTTGTATGTCCAAAACAAACCGCAAAATTTGCAGTTCTCTGGGTCATAAAATCTCGCATCACTGTATGAATCCAATGATTAGACTTGTTAGAAGCAAGCTGAAACATTACAAATCTCATACTGAACAAAACCTAGCAATAATCAACTCTGTTCTTTCACCTCTCACTGTGTTCTGAGCACTTTTCTTACTGTTTCTCAAGCTTCCAGGCACTCTTTTCTTCTGAGAAGTCAGATCTTCACTCTCTCTTTGTGTTTATCAGTCTTTGTTCTGGTGCTTGTCTCTCTGCCTGTGTCATTTATAACAGATACCAGTGCTGTGAGTTTTTTAAGGGAACTGCAGTCATTGTAGTTGATGAAATGTTTCAGGGCAGTATCAACTCTCTCATACTAAAGCAAGAATATTGTGTTCAATTTTCTTATCGCAAAACATTGAGAACAAAAACATACTGTTCTTGCAAAATATTATGCCAGTCTGTACACAAGGTCATATTATCTTGAGAGCACTCTTCTTGTGATTATTTTCTGAAATTAATAACAATTTTCTTTTACATACTCATTCTTCCAATGTGACTATTCTAATGCCATTGTACCACTGCTGAGTGTTGTGCACATTTACATAACAGCCTCCCTTGTTGAGTTTACTTTGCTGGAAGTTAGACAAAATTTTTTTTATATGTAAATGGAGCACATTTGGTCATTGAGATACAATAAGCATAGAGCATAATGATACCACTTTTATAGCTACATTTCAAAGTACAAGTACACTTCATCTTTTTAAACCCTTTGTTCTAATGCTGGAAATAGCTGTTGGCTGCTGAACGAGCTTCCATAACACCTCATGCAAAGTTTTTTAATCAAGGTCCTAAGAATCTTATTCCACTGAACAAAAATAATAACAATTCTGCGGGAGGACTGAAGGTTTAATTTTTTTTTTTCAGCTTTTGCAATAATTAATTGCAGTGGGTGTCAAAGAGGTTCTGGTTTGCAGTTCGCAAGGAGCTCTCAGCTGTCATGCGAAGCAAGTACTGAATCCATATAACTCCATTGCAATAGCTAACATGTAACGATGACAGATATTTTCTGTTTTCTCGTTTTCTTGGCTATAGAAAATCTCTCCTTCTCCCAGGAAAAAATCCTCCGGTTTTGGGGGCCTTTCTTACTTAGCATGCACAGCAAGACATTGGAAAGGAAGGAGATGTCCGTTTTGGGGTTGGGGAGTTAACAGTTCTGGTAGTGAGGCTTCTTACTAGGATCTCGGGGCTCGTACTCAGGAACCTTAGATGCTTTCCATATCATCCAAACACTGGATGGTGCAAAATCCAATTGCTCTGACTACTTGTAGCATTTCTCTTCTCAGTGAGTGGCTTATCAACAATATTTTGCATTTCCCATAGTTTCCTCCCCCTGTTTTGCCAATTGACACAAAGGACCCAGGCACCAAATTAAAGAAGTAAGCTTATTTTTACTTATGTTTAAAGTGATAAAATAATAAGAAAAAATAATACAGTGAAAATAAATTAAAGCAAGATAAGGTAAAGCACGAAAATAATAAGCAAACTACTATAGCAAGCAGAAAGTAAGGTAATGCACCTAATCATTACTACATAGAGTTTAGCGATAGTGATTAAGAAAGATACATCACCAATTGCCCTATTAATACGTTACCATCATCCAGATCCACAGTCACTGGGCAGCCTGGTTGCAGCGAGGATTTGGAGAACCCTTCCTGACAATTGCTAAATCTCTATACAGTGCATCCACTGTATAGATGAGGCTTCCAAATTTTCCTGCAAACGTTCCCTGCTTTTATACACTTGAATAAACAACTTTCTATCTTAAACTGGGAAAAACATCTGGTGTAGTTTTCTCTTTGTTAACTTCCATCTCAGGCCGGGTCGGGAGGGGAGACAACAAGGAGAGGGGAGATAACAAGAACAAAGAATCTGCTAATCTTGATTATGTATCTCTGGACAAAGCTTGTCACAACTTGACACATTCCTTTGCCATCTGTGGTGACAGGGCACATCCGGGCTTAATTTTGTCTACTGTTATGCAATTAGTATCTTTCTGCTGACTAACCTTACACAGCAAGCGTTACAGCAATTCTCTATAAGTGTTACAACAACACTTTTATAAACTGGCATATACTAATAAGGTAATACATTGCATATGTGATCAATATTATACATAACACATATGTTGTTAGGATGTGAAGTTCATCTAGAGGTCAACTTTGTTTCAGGGCCTCACTGCTCAGGCCTTAGTATTTCACCCCCCTGCATGCATTTCCATTTTGCCTGAGCAATCAAAGACAATAGTTGACTCAAATCAGTTTAGCACTGTTGTTTGCCTTTTTTAACAAACAATCTCTCATCAAATGTGTAGAGGAACTTCAGGAAGGAGTCTGTAAAACCAAAACAATCCAAAACTATTAGCATAGATTCACTTGTTTTAAAAGTCTACATAAAAAACAGAATTTAACTTTAAGGTGGGCTTATAGATGCTGTGACTCTACTTAGCATCTGTCATGTATTTTATCTATGTGTGTATATATGCGTATTTCTTAGGTATTTACTATATTGAGTTTTGTTTTAGTGGTGTTAATTCTCAAAATATTTCTATTTAAAACTGAAAGACATATCTTTGAAGAAGTTTTCATTCTTTATTTTCTACCTCTGCTCACAAGAAAATTTCTCCATCTAGTCCAGCTCTCACCCAAGTAAGGGAAATATACAAGGCTCACGTGGATTTTTATTTTAGGTTATAGATCCTCTCCTGCCCTGTTTTCCCTCTTTTAAAGATGGCAAACTGAGATGCAGAGAAAGGTTAAGCTGTTGATCAACAAGGAAAAATATGTAGTTACACTGCACTGAATTTGTATGGTAATGTGTGATTTGACTGAGTTGTTATCTATTGGGTAGTCTAGGTGTCATCAACAGCCTTTGATACAAGGGCTTTAATAGGTGTTTTTTTTTCTTCTTCTCTTTAGTCGTTGACCCAAACATTCCTTCCAGAATATTGTTTATTCTTTCTACG
>NW_010140556.1:0-1844 GCF_000699245.1 Pterocles gutturalis | reverse complement strand
GGAAGCTGAAGTCCTCCCAAAGTACCTGATGATAGCAACTCTTAAATTCTCATATGCTTATCTACTCCTGAGCATGCTTGTTTTTAAACATGTAAGTTGCTTAAAGTGAGATTTCCTTTCAAGAAGGCTATTTCTGTTATTTGTCCATTTTATACTGTTTCTTGTTAATTTTCATAATCTTTTCTCTGCCTTTGCCTCATAACCTGTTGTGATTCCTATCATCCCTGATTTCTTTTACATGGTCTATGAGGGAGTTAAAATATGGAGCAAGCAAGGGAAGTTATCCGAGAGGATTCATGTGTGAAGAAAAATCTGAGTGGTCTGATCTCTTCACTAGCTCTTGCTTGTGCTCTAGCATCAGAAGATAATATTGCTCACTGTATTAATGTTCAATTAACCTGACTGTATTTATTCAAAAACAGATTTGATATTTTTAACATACAATGTTTGTATATTATAATCATTAAGCTATCTGAGACCATAACAGAAATGCCTGACCTAAGCATTAAGATTGTGTTCAGGAATGTTCTCTATATTTTTAAGTAATAGACACAAAAAGTTAAAATGAGGGACCGTGTCAATACCTGGAAAGTATAATTGTGCGTAACCACACTGGCTCTTGGAAAATAAACTTGGTCTAAGGAACTTGTCAGTAAAATTTATGAGCTGGATCATCATGTTCTGTGTGGGTAGAATGTGGGATATGTTTTACTTCAAAATGACTGAAAGATTGTGAATGCTATTTGTCAGTTTTAGCAGAATGGAGATTTTTGCCCTGGGGGGATGCATGTAAGCAGCTCAGTCCGAGGTGTCTAAAGTACTTGCTACTAAACCTAAGAAATCCTGAGTAGAAAGATGTCAAAAAGCCTCCAGAACAGGTTTACATCTGCCCTCTTAGTAGCTGCTATTGGGTCTTCATTTCCAGAAGATGGTCTCTGCTCTAATTTCATTTGTGAAGTGGCCCTACAGCATTAATCTCTCTTGTGCTCTGCCACAGACTTGAAAAATATGCCCACCTGTGGACTAATTTGGGCACAAGCACTAAATCAGGGTACTTATTAGGTTAAAGTCCAGGACTCGGTGCCTGGGTCATTCTCAACCTACGTTTCATTGCAATTAGCCCAGAAATATGGATGCTGAAGCCAGAAAGAGCCCAGCTGGACTTCCTTACACGTTTCAGCCAGAAAAGGCTGGTAGTTAGAAAGAGGATCTGATTAATGTTGGAACCAAATTTTCTGGGGAGTCACTGAAGAAGAGTAATGCAAACCCTTTCCCTCCCTCCACCCCCCACTGTTCTCTCTATGAAGTTATGAGCAATAAAACATTTTAAAGCTCTCCTCAGACACCCTCATTTGCCTTGCAAAGCTTCTGTTGGTAAGTATCTGCTGGCTGATACTGTAGTTTTGCAGGCTGAGTTCAGTGTACCATAGTAGACTGAACAGCATGTTGCATATATGATATATCACCTTGATACTATTCAGCCTGTCTCATAATCTGAAGTGTTTTACTGGTTGATTTCATAGTTCATTAAAAGACTTGCATTTTCCTCCAACAGCTGAGTGGCAAATGAAAATATCAGTGGGTTGCAGAAACTAATTCTAGCCTAACTGGCCATGCCTATAGTAAGCGGTAAAATCATAAACTGTGACTGCACCATTTTTAATAACGTCTCTCATTCATCTCATATACGTGTTCTTTGACTTCGAGCTGTTTTTTCTTATGCCTGTTATTTAACATGACTTTATTCCCTAAAAAAGAAAAGGGAATGGATTTTATTCATTTCATTATAAAAAGCTCTGATACTCTGTCCTCAAATATGTTCCAGCTTGCACCCATTGCCCCTT
>NW_010140555.1:0-283 GCF_000699245.1 Pterocles gutturalis | reverse complement strand
GTCACTGGAATCATCGGTGTTGTAAACATCCTCATTGGTGTCCTCGTTGGTGGCATCATCATTGGTGGTGGCACTGGTGAAGTCTTTGATGATGTCATCGGTGTCACAGGGCATCAGAGTTCAAACTAATAAATAATTTACTAAGCGGATTAATTCATTGATTTCTTGGTGTCATTGGTGTCGTCAATGGCAGCATTGGTGCGTCATTGGCATCATCGGTGGCACTAGTGGCGTTGGTGGCATCATCGGTAGCATCATCGGCATCATTGCCGTCATCAGTGGT
>NW_010140554.1:0-1221 GCF_000699245.1 Pterocles gutturalis | reverse complement strand
AAAAAAAAAAAAGGAAAAAAAAAAACCCACCCCCAAACAACAACAAACAGAATTCCAGAAACCTGATGTTTTGTGTGACCCAAATCTCAACGTTTCATTTTGGTTTTTAAGCGCTGTCAGGTTGCTTGGAGAATAAATAAAATAAAAAAAAAAAAAAAAAAAAAGAAAGACATTAAGGGAAAGGGGGGGGTATTTTCAAAACCAAAGTTATTGCACATTAAAAAAACCCACCCTGCCACACGGGAACGTGTCAGCTCCTTTGAAATGTTTGCTTGTTTGCTTGTCTCCCGGAGCAAAACAATCAGGGAATTGTTCACAGCATTGCAAAAAAATATCTCGACTGACCCAAATCCTGCATTTCTGCAGCTGTTTTTCCCCCGGGCTGGGGATGCTTGGCCGGACACCACCCCAGGCACAGGTGGGTGCTCGCCGGAGCTCGGCTTTCGGTGCTGCTGCGTTCCTTGGATGGTTGTTCTTGGTTTATTTTTTTTTTTTTTTCCATTATAGACATTATTAAAAAAAATAAACTTTACAATAATACATTTTTAAGTTGTTGTTGCCATTGGAGCATTTTGCTTTTTAAAAATAAAGGAAGAAAGGAAATTTTAAAAGCCACACTGTAGATGTATATGGTTATGCATATACATACATATATGTAGGTATAGATGAATGCTATATACATACACTATATATGTATATATAAAAGAAAGAAAATGGAGAGGGACATATTGAGATTTCTGACCGCTGATGGGTCAGATCCCATCCCAACCCAAATTGGACTGGATGAAAATTTAAAAAAAAAAAAAAAAAAAATCTCCCCCTCCAGGTGACAGATGGCAAACATCAGGACAACCTCACGACATCTGAGCAGCAGCTTCTCTTCTCTTCCTTTTTTAAAACTCTCGCCAACCACAGGAAAGTCTCTCGCCAACCCAACGAAAGAAAAAAAAAAAAAAAAAAAATACAACCCCCGTAACAAAGTCAAGAGCTCGAGCGAGTGCCCTCGGAGGATGCAGAAGAGCCTCCCAATGGCGAGTCCATCCTTTGGGATGCTCCGACGTGGAAACGCGGCGATGGTTCCTGCAAATCACCTCTGCAGAACTCCGCTTGAGGCTTATTTTCCCTCCCCGGTGCCACTGGCAGCTCTGGATCCCCTGTTTCAGGGCATCTTGGGGGGTTTCAACCCGAGCAGCGGGCTCCTGCTTTAGAAAAGAAACCCAA
>NW_010140553.1:0-1578 GCF_000699245.1 Pterocles gutturalis | reverse complement strand
GGGATGTCCCCAAGGTCCTTGGTGTCCCCGATGACCCCAAGGTCCCAGATGTCCCCAACATCTGGGGTGTCCCCAATGTCCTTGGTGTCCCCGATGTCCCCAAGGTCTGGGATGTCCCCAAGGTCCTTGGTGTCCCCGATGACCCCAAGGTCCCAGATGTCCCCAACATCTGGGGTGTCCCCAATGTCCTTGGTGTCCCCGATGTCCCCAAGGTCTGGGATGTCCCCAAGGTCCTTGGTGTCCCCGATGACCCCAAGGTCCCAGATGTCCCCAACATCTGGGGTGTCCCCAATGTCCTTGGTGTCCCCGATGTCCCCAAGGTCTGGGATGTCCCCAAGGTTCGGGGTGTCACCAACGTCCCCAACATCCCCAGGGTCAGGGATGTCCTGGATGTCCCCTATGTCCCCAAGGTTGGGGATGTCCTCAAGGTGCTGGATGTCCCCAAGGTCCTGGATGTCCCCGATGTTCTGGATGTCCCCAAGGTCTGGGGTGTCCCCAGGGTGGGGGATGTCCTTGATGTCCCCAAGGTCTGGGATGTCTTCAATGTCCCCAATCCACGGTCCTTGCTGTGTCCTATGTTTACAAGGTCTGGGATTTACCCAACATCCCGGACGTCCCCAAGGTCCTGGATGTCCCCGATGTCCACGCTGTCCCCAGGGTGGGCGATGTCCCTGATGTCCCCAAGGTCCTCGATGTCCCCAAGGTCCTTGGTGTCCCCAACATCCCTGATGTCCCCAAGGTACTGGACGTTGCCGATGTCCCCAAGGTTGGGGATGTCCCTGATGTCCCTGATGTCCCCAGGGTGGGGGATGTCCCCGCTGTCTCCAAGGTCCTTGGTGTCCCCAACGTCCCCAAGGTTGGGGATGTCCCTGATGTCCCTGATGTCCCCAGGGTGGGGGATGTCCCCGCTGTCTCCAAGGTCCTTGGTGTCCCCAACATCCCTGATGTCCCCAAGGTCCTTGGTGTCCCCAAGGTCCCCAAGGTTGGGGATGTCCCTGATGTCCCTGATGTCCCCAGGGTGGGGGATGTCCCCGCTGTCTCCAAGGTCCTTGGTGTCCCCAACGTCCTCAAGGTCCTGGATGTCCTCAACACCCCCGATGTCCCCAAGGTCCTCGGTGTCCCCAAAGTCCCCGATGTCCCCAAGGTCCTTGGTGTCCCCAAGGTCCCCAAGGTTGGGAAGGTACTGGACGTTGCCGATGTCCCCAAGGTTGGGGATGTCCCTGATGTCCCTGATGTCCCCAGGGTGGGGGATGTCCCCGCTGTCTCCAAGGTCCTTGGTGTCCCCAACGTCCCCAAGGTTGGGGATGTCCCCAAGGTCCTTGGTGTCCCCAACATCTCCGATGTCCCCAAGGTCCTCGATGTCCCCACGGTCCTTGGTGTCCCCAACATCCCCGATGTCCCCAAGATCCTTGGTGTCCCCGAGGTCCTGGATGTCCCCAACATCTGGGATGTCCCCAAGGTCCTTGGTGTCCCCAAGGTCCTGGATGTCCCCAACATCCCTGATGTCCCCAAGGTCCTTGGTGTCCCCAACGTCCTGGATGTCCTCAACATCCCCGATGTCCCCAAGGTCCTTGGTGT
>NW_010140552.1:92734-112358 GCF_000699245.1 Pterocles gutturalis | reverse complement strand
CAGTGTGCTTGCTAGCTGAAGGTGGATATTCTGTACCGAGCAAACAGCAAAGAAGAGCACTTAAAATAATGAACTGGTGAAGCAGTTGCAGTGAAGGGAACAATATAAAAATCAGTAAACCAGCACACAGGATTATGCAGAAGCTAGGAGGCAAGGGCAAGGGGGCTGTGTGTGAGGAGATATAAATGAGCTGGAAACTCATTCAGCATTATTTTTTTAAGGACCAAAAATTATGTTGGTATTCTAAAAAGCGCTCATGAGAGAAAAATGTCACCAACACAAAACAGAAACCATGAACTACAGCTGACTCTTGTGAGGGTGAAATAATCTAGCATTTTGTAAATACACTGGAGTGGGGGAAGGAAAAGAGAGCATAAAAGACTGACCCAGACAAAACATAGCTTTTCCATCCTCCTCCCACCAAAACTTGACATTTTTTCCTAGAACATGAGGTCCTGTTTTCTTTTTGGTTCTGTTTTTGTGTGTTTCCTTGTTTTAACTGTAGGACCCAGATTCATCTGACTGAATACAGATGCCTACATTGTAGCTATCTGATGCTTACTCAGTTATATACAGCCAAGCCAGCGGTATAGACTCCCTTTACAGGAAGCAGAGAGAGAAGCAAGCACTTCAGCTCATCCTGATTCATCTCATCCAAAGATATGCATCTAAAATAGGACAGATTAGTCCCACCCTAAAAGTGCCTGCTTATCTTCACTGGTGATACAGGAAGGTTAGAGGACCAGGCAATTGCAGGAGTCCACTCTACACAGTGAACATCCCAAGTGAGACGACATGAATCTCTCTGAAGATATTTTATCCTGCAGCTTACAGAGAAACCTTAGAAAATGTGAAAGTGTAAACTTCAAAAACACCTCCCTGAGTTCACAAAGTCTGAGATGGAACCTTGCAGGCTCACCTACCTATTTATCTCACGTAACACCAAATATCAGTAATAATAGTTACACATTATATTTCTTCTTCACTGAAAGTCCACCTTGCCATCCTTGTTTAAGAACAATTTTTATTTAGTTCAGAACAATCCCTTTTGTAAAATAAAAACTAAAATTAGGAAATATCCTGGTATGCAAAACACCACCATGGTATCCAAGGTGTATGCAGAGAGTGAGGTGCTGAGGATATAACATAATGGAATTTCTAGATAAAAAATGTAATATGTTGATTTTCAACAAAACATCCACCCATCCATTTTGCTTTTTCTTCTCTCATTTGAAAAAAAAAAAAAACAAAAAACACAAAAACAAAACAACAAAAAAAAAAAACACAAAATCACGATTGAATACAGGTGATTTATTAACATTCTTCTACCATGCAGTAGCGAGTTCAAACTCAGTCTTGATTAATATGTAACAGTACTGCTTGTTTTTCAAATACAATGGGACACAGATAGGAGGCATACAGTTATTTTTCTGTATGCTGGAATCCCTGCAATTCAAGATTAGGGTTACTTTCTCTCTAGCTAAGGGAAATGTGAGTTATTCTACCCTCTAATCTTCATTGACTAAAACAAGGCTCAGACCACATACAGGCACTCACAAAGGTACCATTCCTTCATAAAGAACTCCTAATTTAAGATGAGAAAGAATATACAAAGTTTGATGGCTACTAGTATATATCTAATGTATACTAGTACTCTTATTTTTAATGAATCATTCACATTACACATTAAATAGTTCCCTCCTTGAGCTATTTACCCTGAGCTATCTGTGTGGTGCTCTGTCAAATACTTTTTGTAAATCCATTGTCTACTGACTTCCTCCAAGAATTTCAGCTGGTTAGTGAGACAGAACCTCCCTCTGCAGCAGTTACATCCAGGCAACAGCAACCTTACTCTATGTGCTGAGTTATGTTAGTCTCTGTGAGTCCCCACCTCACTGAAGGACTTGTCATTCCCAGGATTTCCCCTGGAGCCCTTTCTGTACATTGCTCCCAGTAACTCTCAGGCACAGAGGCCATTTGTAACGATGGTCTATGCCTCAGTGCCAGAAGTTCTCCAGCTCCACATCTGGTTGCCTTCAGAAGGTGCAGGTGGATGCCACCCAGTTCTGCAGACTTCCTAACAACTAACTCGGCTCTTTCACTTAGTATATCCCATATACCTACCTCAAATTGACAGTTCCTACAACCTACCTGTTAGCAAAGAATAAACTGAGCATGGGAATCAACCCATTCTTCAGACAGAAAGACCAATACAAATAAATCACTGCAATTCTCTGATATATATTTAAAAACCTGAGTCCTCCTCTTACACTTTGGCCATGACATGGCCCCTTGCCCAGTAAGCCAGAGCCATACCTGCTGTACAGAGTCATGATCTACTCCATAACTTTCCCCAGCACCAAGGTCACACTGACAAGACTGTAGTTCCCTGGAACCTCCTTCTGGCATTTCTTGCAGATGGGCATCACATTTGCTAACTTCCAGTCAACTGGGACACCACCCCTGCTTAGCCAGGACTACTGATAAATGATTGAAAGGGGTTTGATGAGCGTTTACACCAGCTCCCTTAGCACCCTTGGGTGGATCCCAGCTGGCCCCATAGACTTGTGTGTGTCTAAGTGGCGTAGCAAGTCACTGACCATTTCCCCTTGGATTATGAGGGCTTCATTCTGCTCCCTGTCCCTGTTTCCCAGCTCAGGGGGCTGGGTACCTGGAGAACAACTGGTCTTACTATTAAAGACTGAGGCAAAGAAGGCATTAAGTACCTCAGCCTTTCCTTCATCCTTTGTGACTATGTTTCCCCTTGCATCCAACAAAAACTGGAGATTCTCCTTAGCCCTCCTTTTGTTGCTTATATATTTATAGAAACATTTTTTACTGTTTTTTACGGCAGTAGCCAGATTAAGTTCTAGTTGGGCTTTGGCCCTTCTAATTTTCTTCCTGCATAACCTCATGACATCCTTGTAGTCCTCCTGAGTTGTCTGCCCCTTCATCCAAAGGTCATAAACCCTCCTTTTTTTCCTGAGTTCCAGCCGAATCTCTCTGTTCAGCCAGGCCGGTCTTCTTCCCTAACAGCTCGTCTTTCAGCACATGGAGATGGCCTGCTACTGTCCCTTTAAGACTGCCCTCTTGAAGAATGTCCAGCCTTCTGGACTCCTTTGTCCCTCAGGACTGCCTTCCAAGGGACTCTGTCAACCAGTCTCCTAAGGAGGCCAAAGTCTGCCCTCTGGAAATACAAGGTGGCAGTTCTGCTGACTCCCATCCTTACTTCTCCAATCATTTAGTGACCTGTATGCCCAAGACAGCCTCCAACCATCACACCACCCACAAATCTTTCCCTGTTTGCAAACAACTGATGCAGTGAGGCGCCTTCCCTACTTGTCTCACTCACCAACTGTGTCAAGACGTTATCTTCCACACACTCCATCAACCTCCCAGACTGTTTGGTCCCTGATGTATTGTATTTCCAACAGACATCTGGTAAGTTGAAGTCCCCCATGAGTACAAGGGCTAGTGATTGTGAGACTTCTCCCAGCTGCTATAGAATATTTTAACTGCCTCTTCATCCTGGTTGGGTGGACTATAACAGAGTCCCACCATGATATGTGCCTTGTTGTTACTCTTACCCAAAACCACTCAACCTTATTGTCACCATCACTAAGTTCTAGACAATCAAAATGCTCCCTAACATCCAGCGTTAACCCACTGCCTCTCTACCCTGGCCTATCCCTTCTGAAGAGTTTGTAGCCATCCATTGCAGCACTCCAGTTGTGTGAGTCATCCCACCACGTTTCTGTGATGGGAACTACAACACAGTTTTCCTGCTGCACAATGGTTTCCAGCTCCTATTTGTTGCCCATGCTGCGTGCATTGGTGTAGATGCACTTCAGTGGGGCTATTGATCCTGCCACCTTTTATGGGGGAGAAGCCCTAACTCCTATGTGACCATTCTCGGGCGCTTCCATGGTTTTTAACACATCAGTAACCCCTGTGTCTTTGCTGCCACATGGATCTCCATCCCCCCACCTCCACTGAGACGGCAGACCGAAGGACCTTGCTAGCACACTGTACCTCAAACATTGGTGTACTCTGTCAAATAGAAGCCTAAGGCCTTTGATCCCCACAATCAAACGGGTTAAGTAAATTAGCAGAATTTCATTTCAGTTCAAAGTCCCTGAATTCAGACATTATTCTTTATTTCACAAAATCTTATTTAATTCTGTGATTTTAAGTTCTTTTCAAATAGTAGAAGAGCATGTTACCAAGCACTCATACAAAGAATGCACATTTGCACATTATTTTTGAAATGTGAACACTAGCCAACAAGTAATATCCAAGTCACGTTTTCCAATACAATCATTCTTTGTTGGTACTAAGCAACCACAGCTGGATGCCTCATGAAATTTAGCTTATTGGGAAAAACACAGCATGAATTAAAGTGAAAGAACAATGTACATCAAACATGTAGCAAAAATGTGACATTTAAAAAAGAACCCTTACATAATGTTAAAAAACCGAAATGAAATCTGCCGAATCCTGGAGAAATTTAACACAAAAAAAATATGTTTTGACTAAATCACATCTGCAGAATTTCCTCAAATGCGGACTAGTGTATATGTGTGTAAATTAATTATTTAAAAACTTGGTCAACTGAGTTGCTGTGCCACGCTATATGTAGTGCACTGAATTAACCAAGTTGTCACCCTCAGCACCTTAAAGAGGAGATCGAGAGATGGGAGAAGGCTGGTTGTAATGTCTGTGGAGCAACTGGTGTGACCTTAAGCAAATCAATGGCCATCCCTTAGTTCTCCTGTAAGAACAACTGAAAACTGACTAACCACTTTTAAATCCAGGTGTTACATTTAAACTGTACTTCTTTGAGCATACACATTCACCATACATCACCATACACTCTTGTTTTTTTCCTTTTTCCCCAAGAGGAGAAGTTCAAACCATTCCTCAGCTCCCACTCAGAATGTCACACTGAAATGTATTTTACCTTCCTACCTTTGTGATCTGAACCATCTTTCATGATATGCGGGCCTTAACCTGATAGTTGTGGAACAAGAATGTCATGCCATCAGTTACAACACAGTATTGCAGTGGGCTCCTGAGAGGCCTCTGCTAATGTCCTTCTATTGAGCTGTAAAAGCAAAGATAATTGCAAAGCCTCCTCTGGAATTCTTCAGCTGTCTCTATCCACAAATATCTCATCCCTAAGAACTGCAGAAGTACTCATTGAAAAATTATTTTCAGGGAATTAATTAGACTGTAACATGAGTCACCAGCACTAAATCTCTCTCTCATTTTCAGAACTGAGCACTGTAATACACCAGTTTGACTATTTTCTGTATCTTCCAACAGCACATCCAAATACTACAAGAAAAATGAAGCTTAATGCATGTGAATTGGATGAGTGTGATTACTTCCTCATTTGATTAGGATAACAGAATGTATTTGTTTAAATGAGTAAACATGTGCCTATGATATCCTCCCCATGGCAGAAATGTAAAATGTTCAAATGAATTCCTAGATGTTTTCCCTTCAGAAAACCCATGTAAAAGCCATAAGAAGTAAGGAAGGAGGTATATGCAGACTATGCAGCATACCAGTAAAAAATGTGACTATATAAACCTATATAATCCTGACGTTCTTAGTCCAGGCCACCATTTAGTGACACACTGAAATACCTTAAACATGTAAGCAACACAACCTAAATGCCACAGCTTACACACATAAAATTAAGCACATAACTATGTACCTGGCTGAATTCGGGTCTGACTGCTCTTGGTAATAAATTGTTAAAAAGTAAGTGACTATATTCATTAAAAGGAGCCCCCCCCCCAAAAAAATATCCCCACTTGATTTTAACAGTACAGCCTAGAAAAAAAAAATCAGTCATTAATTTATCTTGTTTACTTCTTAAAGTAGTACAGAATTTCCAGCTGATATTCGCTTATCAAGCAGTGCACACCCACAAATTAACGTGCCGTTGATACTCAGCAATAAAGCCAGGATATATTTTAATAAACAAATTAGACTTACACTATTTTTAAAACTTTATTTACAGTGTGGATGAGCAAATATTTTTAAAATCAGCAAATATACCTATAAACTTCTACTGTGTTAAATCATCAAAGATTCATAAAGGCATCTTATGTTGTTTTTATAGATTGTAAGGCCATTTATCTGATGTCAAAACATCACTGAAAAAGCAACATTATATTCAAGGAGAGCTTTTCACTGGGAAATCATAATCGTTTTCTATTCTGACAAATACAGCTGTTCCAGGGCTGGATAATACCAAAATGGTCAGATGGTAAGATGAGCTTTGGTGAAATGTTTGTCTTAGACATAAATTGTGTTGCAAATTTTAGGAACATGACACAATGAAAAAAATTCAGGGGTAAATGACCATAACTAATCATGTTCTTCAGGTGGATGTTGTCACATCATTTTCCTTGAATAATGAAACATATCAGTCACCTAGACAAAATGCTATTGGGATCCCACTTACAACAGTAGTTTTATTTAGAACCACCACCAAAATCTTTCTTACATGTTCTGACACCACTGACAAGGACAAAAGCACATTATACCTTTTCATTAACTGCTTGTATGAGGAAATCTTCAAGAATGGACAAACATAAAGAGGCTGGCAACATTATTTACATAGACAGGAGACCATCAGAATCCAAGTAAGTAACGAATAAACTAGTGCATCTTAAAATCTACTGTATTAAGAATCTCTTGTAATAACAAAACTGGCTCCACAAATCCACATTTTCCAATAGGAGTAACAGACAAAGATTTTTGCTTTCCTGATGAACACTTGCAGAAGTGCTTACACAGTCACAGTTACTTCACTTCAAAGAGGAAACGCATCACCGTTCTACCAACCAGCTCCACAGAGAATCCAAAAGCAAATTAAGTAAAATAAAACTCAGAATTTGTGATGATTCTCCATTGATAACCACCTTGGGGATCAGCATGATCTGATAGCTATCCATTAATTCAGTCAATGTGTTCTGTAGTGATATCATATAGTATTTTTTTTTAACTAGAGTATTATACCATATAAAACAAAGACTTTAAAAGTCTATGTCTCAACACAATTTATCTTTACCAACCACAGACTTAATCTCATAAAAGATTGAAATCAGGTCTGTTTGACCAGGTTTGTTTCCATGAAGCACAAAAATTAATATTCCCTTTTTTTTAGTTCACTAAGTACAACATAAGAATCTCAATCCACTCGTCCAAGACTGATTTACAACTAACTATAATTAAACACGCCATTCTGCTCAATATATTGATCATATATTTATGTCAAGTTTTTTTTCATTTTACTGTATTTCATTACTTCCAGTTTATTTTCTGTTTTCAGCTCTTACAATTTGTTCCAGCTTACTTTAACACTTGTACTTGTTGCTCTTGTTATACTGATCTGAACTAGAACGTATGCTAGCAAAAGCTATCTCTTTGTCTTTACTTGGTCGTCATTGGTTTTTGGACTCCTTCAGGAGAAAAACAGAAACTACCTGTAAAGGTTTACAAAAGCAATTTCTGCTTTGCCCTTTGTTGAAAATTACCATTACAAAGTAGAGCCAGAGAAGCAGAAAATGTAAGTGCATTTCAGGAACTCTGGTGCACTGGTTGGTACCTCCGTGTACACCCATCTTTAACAATGCTCTATTTTACACCATAGAAGCTTCTGAGACATGGACGCACTGTTCTTTTCCTTGTACTCCCTGACAGGGAAAGGAGTATGAGAAATGATGGCAAGTCACAGTGTCTTGAGCCATTGTTGCCATTTCTGCTTTGATCACCTCCTCTAGCCCTTGGGAGCTGCCTCTTGACAGGGAACATGCAGAAGACAGGTTTGTACCACAACAGGTTGCATCTTCCCAATCACTCTGCCTTGTGTTGACCTGACTGAGCAATCTAGTCTAACAAGCTCTTCTTTAAAATACGATGCTTTTATTAACATTTCTGCTCTGATTTTATTATTTTCCATCAAACCCAAGCTCTCCCCAGTGTGGGGTATGTAACAATCCTGAAGCACTGTGTGTGCCTGTTCATACACTGCGCACAGTGGTTTCTATGTTTCTTCTTCAGAAAATGCTATCTTAGCATACAGTGTCAAAGGTTAATGACAGTTTGTTTTGAGTCAGGAAGGTGCTCAGATGCCTTAAGAGAGGTATTTTAAGTATCTTGAAGCACCTGCCTAGTTTTACGCACTAGCACCCACCGGCTGGAGTGGAAGAGCCTGCATACTTTAAGTCAGGCACTCTTTGGGGCTGTTCTGAACTTAAACCTAAAGGTTTCACTGACTCTGAGTTTTGATGGCTTTCATATTGGAAACAGTAATGACCTACAACCATTTTATCTAAACAGAAAAAAAAATATTTTCATTACAAGATACTTCTTCTGTTACGATGCATTACGAACAAATGGCTCCTGAAAGCACCTTCTGCAATCTGTCCACTGACCTGCGATGCTTGCAAGGCATGGAACAAAAACCAGCATCACGCAACCGTGCATCCAGGACGTAATGGCATTCATAGACAACATCACAACTAAATTAGGGAAAATAAAAAGCTCTCCCTTTACACCATGGTAAGGGAGTGGGTTGTAAAGCCACCTGTACTGTTTTGGAAGACCTTTAAGTAGCTGGATGCCATCTTATGTTATTGATTTAGTTAAGTGAATAATTAAAAATAAAACCTATTTTACTATTTATGAGTATTTTTCTAGTATTTCTTTCGCTGTTAATGAGCTGTCCTCACTTTTCCATGGTCACTTCTTAGATGGACATTGTCACAATTTCATTGCACTCACAAACTGAGTGGATTTTGCTCTGACACTAACCCCCATTTTACTGAGCAGAATACATGTTCGGAGTTTTTTTTTTGTTTTATTTAGTTATTACAGTGCCAAAATCTTTCCCAGTGCCTGAGGAACAGAAGTAAAAAGCACAGTTTTTAGAGAGCCTTTCCAGTGACTGCAGTTAGCCCTCCTGTTCTTCCACATTCTTGCGGAACATGTTATGCTGTAAATTTTCAAAGAGAATTACACTCAAAAGGGTGAACAAGCCACTGCTTTCCATTTCTTAAATTCCCCTTTGCCAGAACTGCTATTGCAACATCCAGGGAAGCTGAGCATTTTTCTTTAAGCAAATTTTTAGTTGAACAGATTTCTTAATGCAGAACATTGCCTTTGAGGACAAGCAGGGAGCATAGTCTCCCTTTATTATTATTAGAAATCTATCTCCCATCACTTGACACAGAAAGCAGGAAAAAGCATTTTTAAGGAAGTGGCATAGAGTTAAGAAGGAAAAGGAAATTATATGTAAAAAGGTTTAAGAAATAATGAATCATTTGTACTACATAGCCAGGGCCAGTAACTGATCTCATTGCTGAAGTTAATTTTCCTTACAGGGAGGAAAATAAAAGGAATATTCCTCCCAATTCCAGTCATCCTCTTCCTTGTTTTGATTACTGTTTGTCACTTGCCAAGATATATTCTATTGGGGGTACTTTTATAGTTACACTCCATCATACTGGCCTTGCCTGTTCTGATTGCTGCCAGAATCTTCAACCAGAGCACTTCAAAGCATGCAGCAGGCTGACAGAAATGACTTCAGATATTATCTGGCTCTCTACAGTGTCCTTGGTGCCCTTTCATCCCTTCTCTTATCTGGCTGAAACTGCTCATCTAGGGCTACGACTCCTTTAGTTCCGTCTGGGATCTCTCTCCCTCATGCTGTTCTGGGTCTGGCTGCTCCCTCTGAGATGCAGCTGTCTTGTTTCTCCGTATTATTACAGCCAGTTGTTCATTGCTGATTGTTGCTCTTCATGTTATTCTTGCTGCACTCTCTCCTCCTCTGTTGATGCAGCTCTCCAGGGTTTCTGCTGTCAGTTATTTCTGGTGTGGAAAGGCTGTCATGCTTTTTGCTTTGATTTAACAATTCTTAGATCCACTCTTGTGTTCAACAGGCTATATTTCCTACTGCACTTGGGATATAACCACTTTTCCCATCATCGTGGGAGGACACTATCTCACTTCCAGCTGTACTACCAAGACATACCCACTCTCTGATGTAACTTGAGAGCCTTGAATCATCTACTGTCCTGTTTATTAATGAACTATCACGACTTCTCATTTTTCTCTACATATTTGTGGCCCTAGTGGAGGATGACACGCTCCTATCTGAAGGATGACTAGTTTGGTGCTTTTGAAACAGGCAAACATTACCCTCAACAGCTTAAGCAGAAAAACATTGTGCGCTGCAGGGCTGTGGTGTCTCTTTCATTCTGCTTGTGGGATTACCTGAATACCATTCTTCAGGGGTTTATGTCATGAGATTTCTTAACATGTGCAATCACTGAGGTTGTCCTCAAGTGAAAGTGGAAATGAAAAATATATTCAGCTCTGAGTCATTTAAACAGCACAGTTTCAATGGTCATCTCTGAAGTGTATAGAAAGAGGCATATCTTTAAAATAATAGCTGAGTGTCTAGCAGAGATGGGCACTTAAATGGTGTCTAATTGATTTATACCATATTGGTGACAGCAAAGACAATGAAATGACAATGACATTCTGTGACTGTCATTTCACTGAACAAAAATTAGATGGGAGAAAGTTTCATCACTTCAATAGTGTGCAGAAAATCATGAAGAGACAAAAGAGGTCACATGGACAATGCAAGTTCCCAGGGAGCACAAGGTGGACATTAAAAAAAAAAAAAAACAGAGTGAAAAAAAAAACTCATAGCAAAATGTAGTGAAAAGATACTGCACATAGCACTAGACTGTTTAAAAATGAACATTTTATTTAAGGCAGTAGAAAAGTCCTCACTGATAGTCCTGATCCAAAGTTTACTAAAATCAACAGAAAAAAATCCCAAGAGCTTAATATTTGACAGCAATTTAAAAAAATCAGACAGCAGACAACCTAAAAGCAATCCCAGAAACACCAGCAATAATATCCCTCCAGCTAAGGCTCACTGTGTAAGGAGAGCTTTGAGGCACCTGAAAATATGTGAGCACATGCCTGACCAGGTAAAAGCCTTCAGTATAATTTTACAGTTTGGATTTTATTGAAATACCATTCATCACAGTATTTATATTGGCAGACACTAGAGAGCTAGAAGGACAGGCAAATGTGCTAGCTATCTAATAACTGAGCCTGTTTACCTAGTTGATTTTAAGTGCAAGCTATGCATGCATGCATACAAGGTTACACAGGAATGAGACAAGGTAAAATCTACAAAATGTTGACTTTATTCTAAATTATCCTCAGAAGGAAACAGTGTCAGGTGCTTGAAGGAAGATACAGAAACAGTGAAAAGAGCAGCTATGAAGTCAGTCAGAAAAGTGACTTCCTATTAGATATTCCTTGTATCTAAAACAAAAGGATGAATGGTTACAGAGCAGCAGGCAGGAAAACAAAGACTCCATGGGCAAAAGAGTTGGTCTTTTAATCTCCTCACCTATGAAAATGTGTAAGCAAATTCTTCCATTGCCACTCCTCAAGGTAGTTTGCTAGATTGGGTAACTAGGTTCAAAATTTATAGGATCAGGCCCTGATATGAACACATTCAGTGTCACCCAGGGTTCAGAAGAGCTGGCCATCAGAAAAGCTGAGTGGAGAGGCTGCCATATCCACTGGGCATGGCCACTGTTACACTAAAAAAAACAGTCTTTAAATGGAAGATACAAGCACGCTAAAAACAGAGTGATCCTATTAGCCTGCATAAAATAGTTAATGGTATACAGATGTGTCCTACTGTCCCATTTGTCATTTCAATGTAAATGAAAATTAGTTAATGCTTGCAAAGTGTTCATAAGATGAAAAGATAAGTGTCAAGTATTACAGTTTACTGTGTGATATTACCATTATCATATTAATTAGAAAAAATAATTAGCTTGAAATATTGAGATACTGATGTGAGATAAGCCTCTGAACCTACCGAGGTTCAGCTATCACCAGCAAACATGACTGAAACATTTAAACAATGAGAATATTTCAGTATGCTAAAAGCTGCTGGCTTTTATAGCTTAATTGACCAAGAATAATGTTTTCCAAGCCAGAGAAGGGATTTTTGAAAATATTACTTGGGCTCTTGAATAACTCCAGCATCTTAAAATATTTTCCTAAGTATTTTGTGTTTGCATATTATATCCTATAACTATTACATGGACACACACACCTCCCCTCATTTGTCCATCCTTAAAGGCGTAAGATCCTTTCACAGAGGAGGATCAACTTGAATTCATTGCCAACTGAGAATAGCTGGTGACTATAAAAGAGGATACACCTCTACTTAGCCCAGAATGAGCAGTGGATAAATTGGAGGCTCAGAATGCAAGTCAGTGCTGTGCTGCAGCTGTCTTGTTACAGTCTGATGTTAGGCAGCTAATGATGCAAAGAAAAGTTATTATCAAACACAAGGGTGATTGTCAAAAGACTCTCATTACTGCATCACCAGCAGAGAGTTCCAGTACAGCCTTCACAGCGGAAGGCTGCAGGCAGCAGCCTCTGCATCACACATCAAGCAGGTTTGGTCATAAAATTCAGGCATAGTATTATACATCATACCATGTAGCAGAGAATCATTATGTGGTATGATCGAAACCACAAGCTTTTGGGCTGTATGATAACAGCAAGCCTAGTCGTATGACGGAGAAGGTGGAAGCGTGGCAGCCCTCTCACTCCTGCACAGAAGCTGTTTAGTCCCAAAGCTGGTCAAAAGGCTTTCTATTCATTCAAACAGAATTTGAAATTGCTTGAATTTAATACATATCTCTTTGCCACACCACAGTTGGAGGCAGTTCCTCCACTCCAACTGTTCATCAATTCATTGTCAGAATTTTGTCAGAGTTTTCACTAGCTGACAGAAAAATCCTCACGCATAGAAAAAACAGAAAAACATTACATTTAGCTTCAGTACTTGACAAGTTTTCTGGAGAGTTTCAACAGGACAAAGACTACACATCCTCCTGCTTTTTAAAGCATCTAATACAATTCAGACACGCCACAAAATAAATAGTAATAAAAAACCTCAGATCTTCTTGCTAAATTCTGACAGACTCTCAAGTTTGTTTATAACATTTAATAACACTCAATGTGTTGAATGTAATTGTCTAAAAAATCACTGTAGTGTATTCCAAAAATATTCCACGCAAATTAAAGTTTCCCAGCTAGTAACCACTGTGGTGTATGGATTTTTTACAATGGTATTTGTTTTACAGATGAAACATGATCTTCTAATAGCTACTGACATATGTGCACGTATAGATTGATAGTTTTACTTAGTCTCACCTTTTTATAGGCAATCCAGTCAAACACCCTGTCAATGTCTGTGGCTTGCTGCACCTCCTGGGATACTGGATGTGAACTGGCCAAACCATCCAGCAACATAACTTCATGCAGGACATCTGTCAGAAATCTCTGTTTTTCCTGAAATACAGCATATGCAGTAATATCAGAGACAAATACACATATACAACAATACAGAAATCATGAACAGTTATCAGAGGCAGCCTCTAAATAACAGTTGACTAAAATCAGACTTTCTAGTTGGAATGTATGCCACCATGACCTCCTGCAATCATGAATGGGTATGCAGAACAGACTGGAACTAACTCTAGCACCAGAGATCCCTCGGACTTGAGATCTTTTGCTGCAATGAAAGTTGACTGAAATTACTTTAGACTATTAAACAACACAAAATAAATCTGTCAGTGCACACTGCAATTCTGATTATAACTATTCACTCACAGTTACGAGGAGTGGGGAGAGAGAAGAAATGGCACAGTCTTCAAGCACAAAAATATATGGATGCTACAAATCGCAGAGCTCATTGCATACACAGGTATGAAAACTTTTGACAAAGATGGGTAAATGCAATTACTACTGCTTTATTTAGGGAGGTTTAAGTCACTTGGCTCCTACTGCCAAGTTCACATGGCAGGTCGACATGGGACAGGAAAATGAACAGAGCCCACAACAGTGTCACAGCAGACGTCTGCATTGTCTTTCATAATGCTGGTATAGAAATCCTTTCTCCTCTAGAGCTTGCATGGTCTACAAACTTTGTAACTTCCATCTGAAGGAAACCATTATTATTTCTTTACAAGTGGGACAACAGCTGCATGTAGAATTTAAATTACATAGTCAAAGTCACAGCTACATCAGAGGCAGGTGCAAACCCAACCAACATCCAACGCACTAACTTCTTTCTATCTTCTATAAATATGGATTGCAGGGGTATGTCAAAACTTCTACATATTTACTCTGGCAGCAACATTAATTAAATGTGCATTTATACTCTACGAACTGTGCTGCATTCACTTTTACAGTGCAACTAGATGGGACTTTTTCAGCTGAGAAATTACATTTTTAAAAACTTCCTCATATTGCATTCATACAGATGTCTCTAATTCAAAAGACTGTGTCAGGAAAGAAGAGCTTCATTTACTTGTTTTTTCAAGTCACAAATAAATGCAAAGAGTGAATTAAAAAAACACGGAAGGTTTAAAAGCTTTTTTCCACCCTGAAATTACATACCTCAAACTTTTTCTAAATTACAACAGTTGCTGAATTAATGTCAACCTAGTGCCATAATATAAAGAAACTGTAGGGAATGCTGCATTTTTTTTCAAAAGCCACCTTGATGTCCACAGATAAAATAACCACACAATTACACAATAAATTTTATGTTTAATTTCTTGGGTGGCAAGGTTTTGGTATCAATGTGTTAATTTAAATTATAAGACAGCTGAAAAGCTGTTCTAGTGCTGATCCATCTGGAAATAAACCTTTATTTTTAAAATTCATTAGAGCACAAGAAATGTACCTTGAGCTGATTGTATATTCAGGCAATTAAAAACACGGGATGCAGGAAAGCCAATTACCCAACACACTCTTAGTGTTCTCAGCTGGCTGCATAAGGTAAGGTTTGTGAAGGGAAAAGTAACGTCTTGTTTGTATTATTGTTCGTTTCCAAATTTTCTCAGGCATATGCAGTTAGTAACCACCCTTTTTTTATGGGGAAAAAAAAAACAGTTCAGGGAAACAATTATTATAACAGTCCTACTCAGGGGAAAACTGCTGAGGTGTAAAGGACTGTAGATGCTTTCCTTACACCTCACTCACGTTCTCTGTTAGTCAGTAACAGAGCACCAACTTCATCAGAAGTATGATATGTAACATGTACAGGTACGAACACACACAGGTACAGACCCGTCTACAAATTCAAGTCTGGATACCACAATTGACAAATGGTTGTAGGAGGAGTGGATTGTTGGTGTTTGGACTTAACTCATTAAAAGGACTCTTGTTAATCACAAATTAATTCTTTAAACACAGAACCTGGAATCAAGAAAATCAGCATAACATGAAGCTACACAAAGAAGAATAGAACAGACATAAAAAGAACAGGCTACACTTTGGTTCTCTTTTTGTTTCTTGGGTTATCTCCCGAAGGGCAGAAAATGAGGATTTTAAATTCATGATCACTCATTCAAGTTACCATAGCTGAAAAGTCTTCCTTGAAATTTATGGCAGATCATCACACTGCGATACAACTGGAATAGCTACTATGCCTCCAAACATGTAAACCTGCAGTTTAGTGAGAATTAAGAAGGCTTTTGACCTACAAAGCTAAATTTATTGAACTAAAAGGATTTCCAAAATATTTCCACATTTTCCCTCTAGCACACAGACTCTGGGAGCAGATTTCAAAAGGACACTCAAATACAACTCCAGGGAGACACAGAAAGAACAAGATAGAAGAGTTTGCTGGTTAACAGGGGGCCTGCAGCTTGAAGAGGCAACAGGAAACAGAAATGCAGAAAGAAACAAGATAACAATGATGTAATAAAAAGGAGTTGCTGCTGGTGATTTTACAACATCATGTTGAGGCATAATGTAAGAGTACAAGTTAGCATGACAGTAATGTAACACGTAAAAATTAGTCATGTAAAAATAATCTCTAAAAATTAATATGAAAGGCCAGAGAGAAGAATTAAAATGAAAAAAATTTAAAACATCCAACAGTGGAACAAAAGGAGTAGCACAACGAAAGCCAAAACTGGTAATTAGTACACAGAAGAGATCAAAGGCCTCAATATTAAAAGCATCGCCTTTGTTCTGGGACAGCCATTCAAACATTGGACTGAGAAATCTACATGAATAAAGCTTAATATTGGTGTGCATGTCTGCAAACGATTTTCCTGACAAACTTGCTGGAAATATGTTCTCCAAAATATAGAGCTTTACCAGACATTCCGAATACAAAGGAGATAAATGATCTCTCATGCCTGACAAAATTGACATTTGCAAGATTCAATTTTATATTGAAAAATATATAGGGATACATTTACAGGGAAAGTGCACCCTAGGAAAAAAAAAATAGTGGCAAATTTCGAAAGCAATCAAAGAACATCAGTATATGCAATACCAGAAGTTCAGTTCTAATACAATCTGGTTTAGGGTGAATCTTAACAAAGTACAGAGGAATATCATCTATGATGAAACCTAAGGTTCAATAATACACCATAAGGCTAGAAAAGATCCACTGGGGACCAAAAGCAAGTCCTGTGTGTCTATATGCTTATAAATACAAAGTTGTCACAGCATAGGAAGTCTCCTGAGTACTTGCAATGAAAGAAACATTTCTTTCTCTTTCTCTCTTCCCAACAGTAATTTTTGTAAATAACTTTGAGATTGCTTGTTTTTTAAATCCCTATCACTGCATGTGTGCTCAATTACAGGCACAGTTTGTTGAAGGAGGCCTGCAACACATTCTACATTTCTCAGCAGTGAATATGTCATGGTTCCATGGCTACCTTCACAACCCTCTTTTCTGCATTTTCAGACAAAGTTCTTCCAAAATGTCTATCCCTGCCTGCCCATTTTTGTCAATATAAAGGAATGTAGATGTTGTAGGAGTTCATAGTTAAGGAAGACCAATAGCTTTGAGTATCAGGAAAGAGAACTTGGGTATGTATTTTCTTCTCAATGAAGTGCCAAACCAGATATTCATGATCACCTGCTTAAGTTGCCAAGCAAATGGGTAGTTGATTTGGAGTATTTGTGTAATTTCACCAGCTACTTCAACTGATGTTTCCTCTCACCAATCTGTTTTTCAGGTATAGCTTTGATTTGGTTGCACACCAGATTCATTATGCCAAATGAAGGCCTACAGAATTAGAGGATGTAGTGCAAAAAATGGAGTGTTACAAAATGAAACAATATATAGTGACCACCAGCACTTCAAAAAAAAAAAAAAAAAAGAAAAAAAAAGGCCAGTTTCACTCTCCAAGATCATGTTTTGTTACCTTGTCTGTAGTTGTCTTCACAGAAACAGTCATTAAGCAAACGGATGAACACAGAACCACTGTCTCCTAATGCATTTGTCTCCAGAGTACTTTAAAACATTAGGAAACAAAGTATGACGTTTATCCTCTAATTCTAACTCCACGGGGGGAATCTGTAGAGGAAATTCACCTTACTTCAAGAGACAGTAAATAACATTTAAATGAAAAGTGAGATGTGGCTGGTCAACCTCCAGCAACCACTGCCAGAGGTCACCATCAATGAGAATATTTCTCAGGTGCTCTAACATTTGCTGGATGAAATTTGCATGCTTAGACTCTGTATCAGCCTGAAAGCAATGAGATACAGTGAGCTAAGTCCTGAAGGAATCAAAAATGTTTTGCAGGCACACCAAAAATTGCTTATCAGCTTGTGCTCCAAGTAACTGCTCACTGCCCACAATTTTAAAATAAACAGTGGCAGCACATCCAGGACAGCTGGAAATTTGAAAAGCAGAGTCTTTCAGTAAGAATGCCCTCAAATATACAGCTACAGCTTTGCCACTGAACTTCTCATATCAACTATACTTCCTGATGAAGGGCGTATTCTTGTTTCAGTAGGGCTACCCTGCAGCGAGTCCTTGCCTTGAGGCAAAAGTTGCCATAAAGTTTCCTTCTCATTTTCACTAAAAACAAAATGGTTACTAATTCAAAATTATGTGAAATTCAGCCAGTTGACTGAAGGTTCTTTCTGAAACCAAAGCTTCATTTAAACTCTGAACTCGGGAGATTTGAACTCACATGACCCAAAAGCTCTCATCATAATGTCATTTTAACTACTCTCTCAAGATGAGTAGATAATGACATGAAGAAAGAAGAGACACTGACATTCTCCAAACCTGAACTCAATCTCCTGAATAAATGTTTCATCTAAATGTTGATATTCATTTATGTCTGATCTCTAAATGTTAACAGTTAACTACCTAAAGTTACGAATTCCATAAATTAATCCACCTTGCCAGAGCATAAAAAAAGAAACTGTGTTAAGGAAGACCATGTGGAGATGGAAATTTATTTTCCTAGTTAGAAGCTAAATTTTGCTATAAGGATTTCTAAACTGGTATACTTAAAAAGGACTAGCAATTAGCAACCAGATCTTGCAGCTTACCTTAACGTATCTTTTTTTCCTGCCAAGTCAATTATACATGAGCTTCCAGTTAAATTTACACTGAAAGCTTCCCCCATAGTTGAGTTAAAACAGAAAATCTCACAAGGACTGACTTCACTGAGCAGTTACTCGGGGAAAAACACTCCATGTGGTATTAATTAAAGGCTTACTTTATACCGGCACGGAGAGTCTTTAACCAAAAAAGAAGAGATGAAACTAGTTTTAAAAAACAAGAGGTTGAGTCTCTCTCAATGCTGAGCCAGCGTGATATTTATGTTGGGTTAGAAGGATCAAGCAGACTACAGCTCAGGTCTGGAATGCCAAAATAATAATGAAATAAATAAAAAAGGCCCATGTCTTAAGTCTACTTCAAAACTTGCAATGATTTTCTGGGTTTTCTATGAGTCAAACAATGTCTAAAAAAACTTTACAGATGGAGACAAGCACTTCAGGAGGCCATCTGATTCAAAGCACATTAAAGATACGCATGTGACTAATGGCCATATTCACTTTTATTATTTCAATCCAGTCAATGAGAAAGACAGGCAATTAAGACCATTTATCAAGAATTTGGGCAGCATGCTGAATGATGTTCAAAGTACTTACTGCAATGAAGTTCAGTTAAATGGTTTCCTATTAACTTTTTTAGACACAGGTAATTTCTTGCAGCATGTAGTTTTAAAACAGAAATGTTGATATGCAACCTCATTATTTTCAGCTGGCTGTAGTAATGGCAGGTTTGTCTAGACTGTGGAACCTAATAGCGTGAAGGAAGCATGGTTCACTTTAAGAAAAATGAAAGATACCCTTCCACGTAGAGACAAATTTTACTCCAAATACTTCAATCACAATTGTTTAATATTAAGAAAATTCCTGGCAAATATGACCATCTTTAATTATAAAAGTTGTTAAGCACACAAGAAAGTGGGAGATCTTATCCTAGAGCTTCAACGGAAAGAGAAGGCAGAGGATTCAAACCTATCATTGATGTACTACACCTTGGCTCAGCCAATAAAGTTGTCAGCAAAACTAACGTTTATATAATAAAGAAAAGGGAGAAGGCAGCTGGGCTCTGTGAAATGCTTTCTCAGCATCAAGCTGGGTACTGACCGCTAAAGTATTTGACGGTTGTTTGATGGATGAAAGGGAAAATTACATGCCAGTAATTCCT
>NW_010140552.1:71569-92717 GCF_000699245.1 Pterocles gutturalis | reverse complement strand
CCCCAACACCAGAGGCATTCAAGGACAAACATGATGGTTCCTTCTACTAGAAAATAAGGAGGCAAAAGATCAGCCAGTAAATACCTGGATCTGTAAACCTCAGCTGAATTCCTTCCTTTACAAAGCCACATACAAAGGACTTCAGGATAATGAGAGAAACAAGCAGAGAGGAAGATGTAATACAGAGTTGCAAACAGGCCTCTGAAAGGAGGAAGGTGAGCAGGGTAGATGAGAAAAGACAGGGCTATAAAGTGGAAATTACCAGCATGTACTTTTCTACCGTAATTTTCTCTTTTCTCTGCACCTCCCACAGAGGTGAGATTATCATGTTGTATCTGTCATAAGATCTTACAGCTCAAGAACTCACATGAAGCTGCTCTTGCTTTTTCGTGGCATGGAGAACAACCAAACATTTATATGGTAAGCCTCTAATACAGAAACCTCATCTTTTTCTAAGTCATGAAATAGCAACAGCCAGGGAATTCACAGGCAGGTGACCACTCTGAGCACACATGATCAAGTAAAATTCTCTTCTCTCTGGAAGGAATAGATTACAGAGCCAACTTTCTTTTTAAAACAATCCTTACAACACATAAATAATTGTTTGAACTATCAAGATGCTGAAGAATGAGATTTCACCCAGAGGGTGGTGAGGCACTGGAACAGGTTGCCCAGAGAAGCTGTGGATGCCCCATCCCTGGAGGTGTTCAAGGCCAGGCTGGATGAGGCTTTGAGCAACCTGGTCTAGTGGAACGTGTCTCTGCCCATGGCAGGGGGGTTCAGACTAGATGATCTTTAAGGTCCATTTCAGGCCAGGCCATTCTATGATTCTATGATTAAGAATAAGAATTTGAGATATTTTAGAGTAAGAATTTAAAAAAACTCTCAAATTCGCAGGATAGGCAAGGCAAGAGCCTGAAATGGTAAGAATGGTGAATTCATTTCCATGGTAAATGTCTAATGACTGTGTAGAAGGGACATATTTCCTGCAAAATCAAAGGTAGCTTCACCTTCAAGAGGTAAAAAGTAACATGCAGGGACTTATTTTTTAGCTTAAGGAAGGAAATCAGGATTTCTGGCTTTGATCTGAAGTAACTTAAATATTGGAAAGGATATTAACACCAGTGGTGGAACCATATCTCAGCACACAAAGCTCACCTTCCTGTTTTAAAATCCACAAAACTTTGTCCACTCCTTCTGATGTATCCTATATCAACTGCAACAGATAAGGGACACCTCTGTCAGAATGACTGTTCATTCTGTTCTTCACCCAAAATTTTAATAGGAGGATCCAGGGCACAAGGAGGGCAAGGGTTTAATAAGGGCTCGATGTCCTTTCTCATTAAGGTCACGCAAGCCTGATGAAGTATGTAAACACCTTCTGGACAAGACAAGAAGTTCTAGACCAGCTGGAAGGCTCAATAGAGTGTTACACAGCAGTTTGGTCAATACTGTTATCCATCCATCTTTCCCGTGGTAAAAGAAGAGCTTATAAAACAATTGAAGAAAAACTGATAATATTAAGAACCTCAGAGGAGGAAGAAATGTTTAAGCAAGCTAAAGAACCTAGAGAAGAAGGAAAAGCCAGAAAACAAGTTTCAGATAAAATCTAAAGCTTTGTGCAGAACTCAGCGTTGTTGGTTTAAGTTACAATGGTGTGAACACGCCTAGTGGCTAGCTCTCCTGAAGAATCTCAGGTTCAGCCAGACCAAGTCTGGAAATGCCAGATAAGATGGACACTGACAAATGCTCAGCTCTGCTAAAAGAGAAGCATCTTCGCACAAGTAGTAGCAAAACTTCAGGGGCTTACGGAGCTTTAATGGTGAAAGCTAATATGCCTGTAGCCTATAACCACCCAACAAGTTAGGTAGGAAGCTGTGGATACATCCATTTGATTCAGATGTATCCATATTGCCTAAGTTGCATTTCCAGACAAAAGCTCTTTTTCTGGAATTGACTACCAGTCTTCTACTTCTACGCTTATCCAAAAGAAAATGTGACAGAAAATCTTTAATAAGCTGAAAATAAGCTGAATTTGACATTTTAGTCCATGGGCTTCTTGAGGAAACTTTCAAGGGTAACATTTCAGAACTACACGAGAAAGAAGTTAACTGTCTAACTTTGCCAATTCTTTAGAAAGAAAATTACTCTTTGTCTTTCTGATGCAAAGAGCTGTGGTATCATACAGCACAACATCTTTTATTTTTATTTCACAGATGTGAATTACTGCTGCCAAAACACCACCCAGAACGCTGCAATATTGCTCTGTTTAACCATCATTACAGAAAATAAGGTTTGTAGTTCTTGTTTTTGCAAATGATTCATGAAGCTTGTACTGTATCCTTCACCTTTGAAAAAAAAAATAAGTTGTTTGGAACAGTTTTTCTTTTTATAAATATTCACTTTTTATCTTTTCAAGTTTACAAATGTCAGTATGATCTAAGCAACAAATATGCTTTATACCAATAAGAAAAATATCCAGCAAGCCAAATTCCAGTAACTGTAATTTTTGCTTCCTCTTCCTACAATCTCTGTAATAAGGCTGAAACATCTTGGTATCAATCTCTACTCTAGTCTGCAAAATAATACAGCTTGTTTAAATGTCTAACTCACCAAGTGTTCCATCTTGCTACCAGTTTTTTAAAATATTTAAATATGCCAGTGTGGTTATTTTTATATCAAAGGCCAATGATATCCAAAGCCTTATGAGAAGTTTATGTCTACAGACAGATATGACATTAATATTTTTTTCAGGCACAGCAATATTATTGTAGTTAATTCTAATTTATGCAGCACTTGTCTGATTTCCCAGTTTAACTGTCATACCTTGTTCAACCCATTCGTTTTGCCTGTATTCTGCTAAGATGCCAGAATTTCACGTGATGGGCATGTCATTTGCATAACAGTGAACATTACATTCATTCCACAGAAATCTCAAACAAATATCCTATATTCCAAATGACTTCTAAAGCAAAGTTATTCTGGATTTGTTAAACTGATTATGTGAAGAACAAATGACTGATGATTTGAAGATAAAATTCAGTGTATAAACGTTGTCATCTATGACATTTCACTGTGCTAAAATCATAAAGGGCTGCCAGATTTCATTGCATTCATAATTAGAATTATTACATTGTAATTCAGGATGTGTTTTTCATAAAGATGAAGAGAATGAGTTTAAAGCCAGGTAAACCCAACAAGCCTACCTATTCAAGACAGATGTCAGTTCGGATATATATTTATGTTCCCTTTCATAATGCAATTATAAACCAAAATTAACACCTGAAAGATAAAATTAAAATACTGCAAAGAATGCAAACTTCACAAGAAACATACCTAAAGCAAGAGTACCTGCATACAACTAGAGTAAAAAGTTAGCTTCACTCATAACTATAGCATCTTAATTTCATGGCACACTAAAATTAATGGGATAAGAATAATAAATACTCAAGAAATGAGAAAAAAAAATTCAGAAGTTAGTGTGCAACAGTTTAAGCAAAACACTTAAGCTACAATTCTCCATCAAGCAATCTGTATTTATAACAAATATTTTGACACATAATTAAATATGTGTAAACACAAAAGGATAGCAAACAGAAAAATTTCTCCAAAGGACAGTGAAGTCCATATAGCAACCTTCAGCATGGTCTCACACAAAATTTCCTTGTCCTGAGGTCTTGCTTGTATCTCTCATTTTTCTTATAAGCATAATATTTCTAGACTACAGCAATTAATATAAAGTGGGACCTGACTAGATATGACATGATATAACAGAAAGACTCCAAAAGAATGTCTCAGCATGGTTTTGACAGTTTGCCCTCAGAGAGGTCCAGTATTTGCACACCAGTTCACAAAGCACGCCCAGCTGTAGACAACTGGCAATCATACTGAAACCTAGATTCTCAATTCAATTATCCCATGTTAACTTAGTACATACTGCTAGATGCAAAATAATAGCAGAAAGATAAAAAGAGTAAACTTAAGAGAGAGAAGAACAGACTGCTGTAAGAAAAAAATATGTTCAGTTTCACAGTATGTTTTACCCAAATATGTCTTTCCAATTTAAGTTGGATTTGCAGATAAAATTCAATCACAGAATCACAGAATGGTTTAAGTTGGAAGGGTCCTTAAAGATCATCTATTTCCAACCCCCTGCCATGGGCAGGGTCACCTTCCACCAGACCAGACTACTCAAATACTCTGAATATTTTCAAAAATGGTCCGTGTTAAATCACAGCTACTTTAATCCAAAATGTTTCTGAGCAGAGAGACAGTACATATTTAAATACTGGGTTATGACAGACATGATCTTATTTCTTTTGTAATAACATTGCAGATTACACTTTTGGAATGTTGTCAAAGTATTTCACATCTACAGATTTTGCTTCATTGGACATCTGATACTTGCATGCATCATTTACTATTTTTCAGTTGTCCGTGTTAACAGAAGCAGCAGTGTAACAGCAGAGCAACTTTTCTGTGAAGTCTCCAAATTAACAACATAAAACTGTCTTACCATGTTCCATCCTGGGTAGAGGTAGTCTGTCCCGACAAATTCAAAATAGTGAGCAAAACCTTCTTTCAACCACACATCCTCCCACCAAACTGGAGTCACAAGGTCACCAAACCACTGTAAAGGAAGATCAAACAAACAACCTTTGGGGAACCATGTTTGAACATATCTAATTTATACAGAACATGTTGTTCCCAAGCTTCAACAAAAACAGTATTATATACCACTCACTGAAACTGCAAGAGATCTGCAGTGTTCCTGGACAGCAACCAGAGGCAGAGGGTATCTAAAATTGCACATGCCACCTAGGTTTATGCAAAGGACCCCTACCCAGCTGACTGCCTCTCCCATTCCCTCTGGGTTGCTCTCAAATTTCCCCACTGACTTCAGTCTAATTTAGAAAGAAGGACAGGGATCTCAAAGATAATTAAACTCCTACAAAAGTACAAGATCACTAGCTATCAACAGCCACAAACCTGTCACAGTACAGGACATGTGGGTGTCAGAGGGATTTCAGACAGAGCTGGGATGATCATTGGAAGAGGAATGAGGACAAAAATTCAAAGGAAATCACACAACATCAATTCTTCTGTTGATGGGTAACATTGTTTAAATGATTGTAATGGCCCTGAGCAACTTGAATCATCATAACACTAGCGGTAAGAGCAAAAGCACATACACTATGATGAAAACATCCTCTGTAGCATCTTTTTTGATGAACAAATACTAAAACTTTGTTGCAGTAAAATTCTCTGCTAGTTTTCTTCTTAACGTGATTAGAAATGAAATGAATTCATAATCAAAAGAGATAATTTTGATTTTTCATGGAGTCATAAGCTCTGAAAATACACAGAAAAGGAGCAGCAAATAAGTATTCCAGAGGGAGAGACTCATGTCAGAGCAGAGGAGCTGCTGCTGGCACTGTAAATGAGAGTGAAACGAACGAAAGCAGAGTTGGCCAATAAGCAGTTTGCTTCCATGACAGTTGGCTTATTTGAAGGCTTTGTCAGGGACCTGAAAGAAAGGTCTCGCCCCTGTGCATGTCTTTGTGGAGTGAGAATAGCGCCAAGGAAGAACCAATGCTGTGACCAGGATCCATAGCAAAGTGAACACAAAGGTTCCAAAGAACAGACTACAGAAACTGAGATTATCAGATTGCAACACTGTGTTCAGTAGATAGGATTTGAACAAAAAAATGAAGTGAAACGTGACAATGCATGTCATTGACAATGAACTGAAGTATTTAGGGAGAAAAGATGTGGTTGACAAAAGTCATATTCACACACCAAGTGAAACTAAATTTAATGGACACTCAGTGTTCATAATCTAGTTGAAGGCTATCAATAAATTAACTCTCTACAGGACCAACAGAGATAAATCCTGATCTTAAGAACATTTAACTGAAAAGAGAAAGAAACACTGGAAATATATTCATATAGATAATGCACTTTTCACAATTTGAAATGTTAGAGCAGCATACTACCACAGGAGTATGAAAGTTACTTTTATACTAGAATAGGTTGATTAAATGATTTTTAATGACAAACAGACTAAACACAATAGCACAGAGTTTATTTCTTGAATTACAAGAGGACTGTTGAACAAATATGAAACCAGTAACAGTCATGGCATTCTATGACTATTCAGAGAGAGATTTAAAAAACCAAAGGTTGTAAAGTTCATAATACATCCTCCTATAACTCAAAAAAATTAATAACATATTAATTTATGATGTCACAAAAAAGAACTTTTTTATACTCTTTTGTGAGTTTTTCTGGGTTTCTTTATTAAAGATACAATTAAAAGTATTTGTTTAGTTACCCACCTAAAGAACGAAATGTTTTACAGGCATTAAAACAGCATGTGATAGCAATATGAAAATGCAGGGAACTTGCTTAACTAGTCTTGAATACTATCAAAGATAGTTATGAATGTAGGAGACAGAGCAGTCCCAGAGACTGCAATTAATGAAGCCAAACCTTCCAGCAGAAAGATATGATTATCTTCCTAGGTGTTACATGTCTGAAAGGAAAACATTAAGTAAAGCATTTCATTTAAGTAATTGTTAATTTATTTATTTGTGTATTTGATTATGGACACTATTTGCCTGGAGTGAAAATCATTACTTCTTTTCATTTTGGAAAAGAAAAATGAATTGAAATGTATTGATTATATAAACTTCTCATCTCCCTCAGGTATTATGTTCAGTCTGTCATGCAGAAGGCAATTATTTTACAGACACACTGAAAGGACACTTTTTCTATACGCTTTCTTTACAGATTATTTAAAAACCATTGATTTAGAAATTTTTCATTTTCCTTCTGCTTTCATGCCTCTTTAACTCAATCTGTCACACCAAGTTTTGTGCTCAGGTGGGAAAACTATCAAGAAAAATCATGGTGCATAAATTCAAATGACTCTTTCTTCAAAGTCTGTAGGTGGGACTGATCTGTGATATGCAAATAAAACTGATTACCACCTTAATAGAATTATTTTAATAAATTATGGTAATTATTTCGAGCTATCAACTTAAGCTGATAGAAATATGTGTGTTTTGATCAATATGCAATTGTGTTTTGGGGCTTCGAGGAGTTTTCATGCCCAACCACTCCTTCTTCCAATTATGATTTTTTTAATTAAATACATAAAATGTTCTAAAAGAACACTCAAACTGAAATATCAAGCGCTAGCAACCTACAAAATTACTAAACTAAAGCTACCCGTGTAACTTTAATGTGCCCCTCCTAAAACATGTACCTAAAATAAATATCTGGCCAAGCATTACAAAGTCACCAGTGAAGAAACCTGGTGTAGAATTCTTTCTTACATGCTTTTTACCTGTATTTTGACAACCACAGAACTTCTTCGTCCTTCTGCAATACTGTCTCTCATTCTCTATCTGTCCCGAACACTGTGCTCAAGCATTAATACCCAGCAGGTTTGGGAATTTTTATTTTAAACAGTCATATCTAAAGGTAACAATCCCAATACTTAATCTAATCTAAGGAATATTAGCAAAGTAATTACTGTGTTAACACTCTAAGTAACAAGGGTCTCCCACAGGTCAGTTTGCTACATGCTCAGGTGTGTTCTGTAAGTTTCAAAGTCATGGGTTTAAAATCAGGGGAAACAGGACAATGATACAATTCTTAAAACAAACAAACAAACAAACAAAACCAACATGTATTTGAGTAACCTGACCTAGTGGAAGGTGTCCCTGCCCATGGCAGGGGGTGTGAAACTAGATCATCTTTAAGGTCTCTTCCAGCCCAAACCATTCTATGATTCTGTTTTAGGAAAACATACTTTAGGAAAGTTCCCTTTCCTCTCACCTGAAATTTAAAACAAAAAAAAAAACCAAAAAAAAATCAGTAAATTAAAAAAAAACTGAATATGTGGATTCTACTTTTGTCTGCACCAGAAGTGTTAATTTCTGTTATTCTACATGTAAAAATGAGTGAAGGGTAGGAATATTCATGTGCCACCCCAGGTAAGCAGGTGAGATGATGCACAGTAAAAGAGGATGAAAAATTCAGTGAATAGTTAACAATTAAAGAGCAGAGGCAAGAGATCCTGGACTCAACCTGGTCTCAGTTCAATACACTTTCAGCTAAGCTAGTAGTGTTTACAGCTTCTGCTCTATGTTATCCACAGCTAAAGTCTCCTTGAGGTGCTTCTGAGTGCAGTAAGATAAAAGAAGAAAAAAACTGTCTAAATAAGGACAATATAGTGATGAAGGTGCTAGATAGTGTTCTGCAGCTTGTATTTTTGGAAAGTTTCTTCCTTCAAACTTTATTTGCAGATGAACAATCCATATTTGCTGTGACTCAATTCTGCATCTAAAAAGTAGAAATAATACTTCTTCCACCTGAATATTTTCTATCTTGTCTAGTTATATCCAGTGCAGCAGTTGAGCAAGGACCTGATCTGCATGTTACTAAAACAGAAACAGCGGGAACATGAATGGAGGAAGATACTTTTAATTACGTGAGCAACACTGAAAGTAATACCAAGATGGACACCAAGTAAACCTTCTCATTTGCACTTTTAAGGTCACTTAGAAACACTCTATGACCACATTGCTACCCTAAAATAAATTCAAATATAGTTTTCACCTACTTCATGATCCTCTGATATTCCCAGAACAATGTAAAGAGGCCTCAATTTCAATGAGAATCAAATAAACAAACTTAGCAAGTTACTGATGTGATAATTGCCCCCATCTGAACTATAAATTGTTTTGGAAGCACAGGAAACTACTAAAGCAGGGTAAAGAATAACTGGAAGTAATGGAATTACTTCAGAAAAAGGAAGACTTGAGCTGAACACTAGGAAAAAGTTATTGACAATCAGATTTAATCAAAAGGTTTTAAGGGAAGAGGCATAACCCTGTAATCAGGAGCACTGAACCCAGCACTACAAAAACACACCACACAGAAGAATGCAATACTAACCGGAGCTGGGATTTGATGACCTAATATGTGTTTTCCACACCTGATTCCTAAGGCACTGTAATTTTTCTAGCTGAACAGTGTGCTACTCTATTGTACTGCACAATAAAGAGCATATAACAAAATCAGATGATGGCATTGAGAACAAACCAGCACTAACTTTCAATTAAAATTTCATGTTGTAGTTGAGAACTTCATATTCACCATCAGACTGAATGCAAAACGTGAATATGAACCAAACATTATTATTTCCAGGTTCATCTACCAGAACTCCACTACAAAGGCTCCCTTTCATATGGTACTTTTTATTTGCAGAAAGTGTTAAGAATTTGCATTGCCTTCTAAAGAATAGTGTGTAAAGTCAGAGATGTAAGCCATGCTGATTACACAGTAGGATTTCATCCATTTTAACCTGAAGGCAATGATTATGCCTCTTGTGAGTGCAAGAAATGGTTTCCTGCCCCTGTAGCAAATTCCTTGAATAACAGTTGCATTCAACTCAATATTACCAAATGCTCATAATGTGTTTAGCTTAAGAAGATGGAAGAAATGTAAAATAAATTGTAATATGGGCTTATTACAAAGTTTTCTTATTGATACAAAAGTTTCTGTACACATAATGAATCAATTATCCATCATTAGTGCAGAAAGGGTCAATACCAAATATAAAAAAAAATTAAAAGAGAAAGAAAATGGAAGGATGTGTATATGTGATAGAAGAAGAAGATGACTACCAAATTGATTTCAGACAAAACAATTTTGACAAGAACATGAAACTCATCATGAATGTGCTACAGTTCTGCAATAAATAATTTTCTACAGTTAGCGTGTTTAGTCTACACACCAACAGCACACTAACACAAAAGCATACAGAATATAATCATATAGAAGATAGGGAAGTTGTTCATTGCTACTAATTTTCTCCTTTATCCCCATTTTGAGTCTTCCTAGTGTCTGCATTGTAGTGATGTATCTTACAGATCTCTCTATTATTTGGAATACAGATACAACAAAAGTTACAACGGTCTATGTGAACAACACAAATCCATTTTCAGTTTTGAAAAGGAATGCATGGTTTCTGACATTCATACCAAATATCTGAACACCTTCAATACCTGATGACATAGCTCATGTACAATGACCATGGTGACATCCAGTAGGTATGATATAGAAGAAATGCTTGGGTCCAACAGTATCCTTTGCTCCACAAAAACACTCAGTCCCCAGTTCTCCATAGCAGCATATGGATGTTTAGGCACAGCTAACAGATCTAGAAATAGAAAAAATGTATGTTAACTCCTGTGGGAGCTACTATGTTGAAGAGGTCTCATGAGTAAGGCCAGAAATCATCACTAAAAGCACTTTAAATAACACACATATAAAAACAAAACTTAATTTTAGCTCTCTAGCAATGCTATGTAGGAAACAAAAAAATAGTCATTTTTGATCTGACATCACTATCAGTTCACACAATTAACATGTTATCGCTGCAACACAGTACTTAGTATTTCTTACTGAAGAAGCTCTATACAGAATCTAGCTTATCTTAAAATACCTTGTTGTTGATTTATTTCTGGGTTTGATATTGCTCCTTATGTTTACTGTACCGTATCAACGTAGTAACACAGACTTTTACCACAAGTATTTTTTATCTTTTCATTAAAGTGACTCCTTTATGAAGATCTTACATGACACACTGTATGTAAGAACCGATATTAAGGGGAACACTGCAGAAATACTGTTTTGTAACGATCAGAAAGATGGCAAAGTGTTCAGAATCACCAGTTCTTACAAAACAAGGCATCCTTCAGTGTGCACTATTGCAAGCATGCACCCTCTGAGAACAGGACTGCTGACAGCCACCTCTCAGCTCTGCAGGCTGGAACAATGGTGCCATACCTAACTTCAGAAGTATTACTTCGGTTTTGTATTTAGTAAGTGACAAAATATTAAGAAGAAGATGCAAAGGTCTTTCATCAGGTAAAAAAAAAAAGCCGCGGGGAATTTCTCTCAGTGGCACGATGTTGAATAAGACAATATTACAACGTCTATCCCTGTGTTAGGAAAATCTTACTGCAGAAGACTAAGGAACTAAAACTGACTATCACTCTGGAAATAAATCTAAAATTACAGTAAATTGACATAGGGAATAAACCAATATACTACGCTGCTTCATGGCAAAACAACTTGTACGGCTACAAGAAGCCCAGTGCAACCTGTGTACAAATCATCCAGAATTTTGGAAGCTACACTATCACATCAGCATGGTGCTCCCTCCAGTCAAACTAATTAGCCTCCTTCTTAATTAATTATCCCGGCTGTCACACTCCTCTCATTTGGCTGCACTACTTCTGGTTCCAAAGCTAGTTCATTCGCAGTTAACACAAGTCTATCTAGGTGGTACCTCCTCGGGTGGGAGGAAAGGTCTCTGGGTTGACTTCCCAACCTGAAGAAAAATTCTGACCTGCTTATTCTAAATAATACTCTAAATTTTATCACAGTACAGACACATCACACAAGTTTGTCTGAGTTTGTCAGTTTGACTTGCTGATACATGTGTTAGAGTTGGCTTGGAGAACAACCTGACAGCAGCAGCTCTACGTCAGGATTCACAGGAAGTTGCCACTGAAATATCAGGAATGGAAAACTCGGATATATTTCCAGCACTCCCAAAAAGGGCCTGCTGCAAGAAGCATAAAAATCCCAGACTTCTAGTAGAAGCACAGAGAGAGACTCGCGGCTACTTCCAAATACAAGGAGAGTTAAAAGATTTAAATTACAAACAGAGACACACTAGAAATGGTAAACAATAAATATCTTCTATAAAGGCAGACACTAGAATAAGAGTCTAATTAAAGGAAATAAAGCAAAAATCCAAAACATGGTATTCAAAATTAGACATGCGAGTAAATTCAAAATTACATGCTTCCCTTCTCTTCTTCAGTTGAACCTTGAACTGTACTAATATTTTAGAATAACTGCAATTTGTTATAAATTATATGCAAAATGATAAGCTCCTATCTGCTATACAAAGACGGGATAAGGACGGAAAAAAGGGACACAAAGGCTACTGGGTGAAATCACTGAAGTTAATGACAAATCTTCATTAGCATTAAACAGGGATCTCACCCATTCTCAACTCTGTAAAGAAAGCTGTAACTTCTCCTGCAGCAATTAAACTTTCCTCCAAAAGGCATCTTCAGAAGAAGAATACAGAGAGACTGTTCTTATTTACACCAATTAAGTTTTCAGCAATTCCCCTCAAGTAAGCAAAATGACACCAAAAATAGAACAGCATGAAAGCAACATCAGTTCCCTACTCTTAACTGTTCCTTTTGTCTCCTTTCTCTTCTTTGGGTTCATTTGTAGTTTTTGGTCTTTCTTGCCAGTCATAACGGACAGATTTTGTCAGTGTCAGCCAGTAATAAACTGGAATAACTCTGTGGAACTGGGAGACTAGGTTGAGGTCTCATACAAGTCAGAAACGTAGTTCACCTCCATCTAAACACCTTTACAGGCTAATTATAGGCTGTCTTTCAGTATTTGTGTCATTGGCATTGGTCTGCTGGTTTGGACTGATACTTTATAGCACTGACATACCAATAAAACCTTCCAATCTGATGGACGGCTAACTGCCTGGAAGGTAGACAACCACAGAGGGATATTCTAAATCACTTTCATCCAACACAGCCCCATTGCTCTGCAAGCCTGGAAACTCTTCTCACGCATCGGCTAATGCTTAAAGGGCTTTTCTGAACAGACAAAACAAAATGTAATAGATAACCCTGCTGGCTTCCAGAATGCTAATCCCTGCAGGTGACATGAGCACACCAATAATGCTGAATGAATTAAGTGCACTACAACATATGAACACGCTCCTACATTTTCCCGATGCAGAATCTGATGCACTGCATTTTAATGCCAAAGAACTGACTTTCTTAATCTCCAGTGACTGACAGAATGGACTCTGAACATACTTGTTATCATAAAATGAGACATCTTTTTGTCTCATTGCCCATGTCTAAATTCTGAATGTCCAGTCTTGGTGTTAATTTAGAAATGAGATTCTTCAGTGGTTTGTCTTGATTGCTCCACAGATTTCTACTACTTTTAAATAAAATTCCAAACATGTCTAGTTTTGTGGTAAAAAACACAATAATCTATATCTTTCTCTAGGGAATCATAAATGTTTGATTTCAGAGGAATAACGTTTGATGTTCAAGTCTCAACATGAGAATTTGTATTTCCCTCTGTTTATCACACCATTAGAGCACTGAGGAAGATACCTGGTGCTCCTGGAGGTGACATCTGTTAAGGTTTTAGTGTAATTTTTAAGGAGCAAGGTACAAAAGGAAGGGGTGATGATGTACATTTTGATAGAAATATCATTCTCATATTGTACTGCTCAAAAGCATTCTGCAAAATGTGAACTACTGAATATGTAACGGCTTGTGTGCACACTGCATCCAGCTACTGTGCACACTATTTAATTAAATTCTTTGTAAAGCACTTGTGAATGTTTGATTATGTGGATATTGCTGGGGAAATAGAAATGCATGTTATTGCTTGCAGAGAATAATATTCTCATACATCATAAAACTGTTACTTGAGATTTCCTGATAGAGCAGTGCAGAGAGTTCAGTGTACTGCAGGAATAATAGAGGGTTTCCACTTCTTGGCCTTCAGAGACTAAATTCATGACCAAGAAGTACAAACTACACAGCTAAATAAAATCACCAGAAAAGCAATCAGGACAAAACTCTGTTGGAACTTCAGACAAACATACTATATTGGTACAATTATTCGAATACAAGGACAGCATTTGGACGTTTTTTAAATCTATTTCTGTGTGAAGCTCAGGAAAAAAATTTAAAGATACAAAAACTGTACATAGCTCAACAGCTTGTTTTATTTCCAAATGTTTAATTAAGGCATCATAACTATGTGACCTTACATCAAAATATAATTGTCTGATATAATTAGCAAGTATCATCATAGCGGAAAATATAAATTAGCAATTTAACACCTAAACTGGTCACAAAGAGAATCCACTTCTGATATTTTTTTAAACCTCACCTATGAACTTTGTATTTGTGTAATTTACACAAACTATACTGTTTTTCCTTTTCCCCCACTCAGTTATAGTATTTTCTAGACACCCTTTAATACCATTAAATTTCCCAAGCCACACAACTGGGAACATCACTCTTGCTTTAAATGAAAGCAGGATTAGAACTGAATAGGATTGAGTGCAAAACAAGATCCAACTCTCTCATGCAGAGTACCCTGAATTTGAGGGTCCTTCCACCCCCTTCCCCATCCTACTCTTTTACAACTATCAAAGCACCTCTTCCACTACTATCATTCCACTTTGTTTAACCACTTAGTTTGAAGTCTGATGGGGACACTGGCATAACAGACACACATCCTTACGGTACATATAACTGCATGTATAAACACAGACAGACAAGACATCCACACACATGAACACATTTACTAATATTGGGTACTGTAATTTTTACTGTAATTTTACTTGGTCTAGCTGCCGGTTGAAATGTACCTGAGGGCTATATCCTACTGAACATATGGCAGTATTAGATTTCTAATACTCAAGGTGGAAGATAAAAACCAGCTACTGGGGAAAAAAAATAAATAGACAAATAAATGTGTGAACAACTTCTGCAGATTTTCTGTTATCTTACATACTATGTCCCCCCAAAAAATCTGAGAGCCCTGAAACACTGCAACTTGTAAATGAGACTATACATTGAGAAACAAGAATTTTCTGCCAAGCATCTTTACATATATATTTTCCCTAATAAATCCAGGAGATACACAGAAATAAAATGTTAATTCCGTGAACTCCATGTTTTCCCTTTATAATCCCTATTTTTATTACAAAAATTACACTATAAAAATAATTTAATTTACCTGTCTGCCTCTCACAGCATTATTTTAATTCATTTCTTCAGAGAAGCTTTCTTCAAGATTTCAGGTGTAGATTTCTTACTACCAGGTATTTCACCTTTTTGACAATAATTTCAACATATTATGAGAAAGCACAGAGTAACATCAGTTTATTTTAGCCTTGACAAATGAAAATGCAAAGTATGGTTTTGCCCCTTCCTAATGTTGCATAATACAATCAATAACTTTACTAAATCTCTCTAAAGGTCTTGTGCAATTTCCCAAATGAATGTTGTTGTACAAAAACAAGAACTATTTACTAAAAGGGTTTATATTTCTGCCACTCATATTCCTTAATCAAAGCCATTTCTTGTATAAACAACAAGTAGAAGTTGCTTTTCCATAAACAGAATACCATTCAATGATTTATGCAGACTTTAAGGAAGAAACCAACTACAAGTTACAGCTCTGGTTAAAAACTATGAAGTCAAACAGTGGTTATTGTAAGAAATATCAAAATTTTCCACTGATCAAGAACTACTGATAACAGTAATTACAAGAAACATCTGAACTGGCTACTGAAAAACATTCTCTTCTGAACTTCTTGCTTGGTATATGACAGAGAAAATTGTGCTGGAAAACCAAGTTTTCACTGTATGTACTTTCATCCCCTTAAAAAGTTTTTTGGCAGGGGGAACAACATTCCAGAGCTTGGTGAAAGCTCTCTGAAGCCAACAGGAAGGTCTCCAACTGACTGCAACAGCAGAACAAAACACAATTGATGGATTCTTTAAGGTCTTTTCCAACCCAAACCATTCTATGATTCTGTGATTCTATGATTTGAATGTTTACCTTGAGACACTTTGAGACACCTGATCTCCAGAAAATACTAAGTACATATTTCCTCAAAACTAAACTATTTCAGGATCTCAGTATCTCACTTCTGGCACTTAGGACCTAGGTACCCTACATTAAATAAAAGTAATAGATAAAAGTCAGCTAAACTACAACGTAATAGTATTCTTCTATCTTCTCTCACTACATCTAAAGTATTCAAACACACAGAAGTCACAAACAAGCTGGATGACATCCAGATTTCCCATGAAGGAAAATCTTCAGCTAACATTTCTGTTTACCCAAACGCTTATTCTGGCAGCCATCAGTTTTTATCTCTGGGACTACACCACCAATATCCTTCTGTAAGCATGACACTTACCAACTCACACGGACATTAGCCTGCAGAGTTAATGCAAAGGTGTAAAACTGTTTGCCATTATTTCAGTCAAATCAAATGTCTTGTTGCAGACCCTGAGGAGAAATCACCGACACACAGCAGTTTATTGCTGGGGTTTTTATTGCTTCTTATTGCTGTACAAAGTATTACTTAACATTAACTGACATAAACAATGGATGGATTTCCAGAGTGTTTGATACGAATAGCAGATGTTTAATGCAAAGTGAATACCAAAGGATCCGATAGGGGAAAATATGTGGAAGAGAAAGCCGGGGAGGGCAAGGAGGGAGAATAAGCAGTAATACAGAAAGAAAAACTTTCCTACTTTTTTAAGCAACTGAGCCTTGACACTAGGCGATGGTTAGTTTACCGTTTAAGAAAATAAAATAGAAACCTGTTGATTTTATTTGACATGCATATTATTAAATTGCTTTCAATTTTCATAACCCCAGTCTATAGATCATTGCTTTGTTACTTCGAAGTATATCAAATGATTCAACGTTAAAATGAAAAATGAATGCAATCACCCACTGAGGCTGAATTATGTATCATGTTGGTTGTATCGATCTCTACATGAACAATGCCTTTCTTTTAAATAATACCTGGACAGATCATTATGATTTGCTGCACAGTAACAAACAATGAAAAAAAAAACTTTCACAAAGTTTCTTTATAAATATAAACCTTTTTTTTCCAGCCTTCAATCTAATGTCGGTATTCTAAACTCTTCTTAGACATACATTAGAACAAAGAGTTACACAGAACAAACCGAGACACAGACTGAAATCAACTCAGGTTTCTATTACTCCAAGTTACAAGGCTAGTGCTGTATGTGCATCCCTTACAGTATATACACAACAGATGAACAGAGAAAATACATTCCAACTCTCAACACTGAAAGATCTGGAGAGAGGAAAAAACAAGACTGACTTTTGTTGCCTTCATAAATACTGTTTTTAACATAAATACGAAGAGCACTGACATGATGGAAAATTGCCAACAGCCATTTTCCTACCACCACAGTTAATAGAGCATGAGGATTCTACAGCTGAAAACAACACACCACTGATTACTGAGCATTTCCAGTATGAATACTGCTGCAAAGAAAATTATCAAGTGCCACTGCTACATTCCTTCCCTTCGCAGCAAAACTGATCTGCATGTACGCAGAAAACTCCATAAATCCACACTACTTAAGAATTATAACAATGAGGTAAAATAAATCTTTTCATCTGGCATACACAAAACTGATTTGCATCACAGTAATAAAGACATGAATGTTTCCATTAGTACAATACTCTATATACCCAGATTTACCTCTTTTATGTTTGCTTTAAAGTGAGATTGTATTCACAGGTGATGGGCACATTTTAGCAGTGAAAGTAGAAAAAGGAGTTTTGGGAAGACAGGCAGATGTCTCACACTACTAGTGCCTCAAAAATATGTATTACAACATTCCACCTGGGGATAAAACTACAATATAGCTAATCATATGCACTGCATCTGAAGGAAATGTTTTTGTGGGGATTGTATCTATTTCTCTTCTCCTCTCCACCAGAGTAAGACACGGAAATACAAATGGACTGTCCTGGATAAATCCAGAGACATTGTTTTTAGGTCTTGTTGCTTATCCTAAACCCTAAAATAAAGTTTGTCTTACATTCTTATGCAAATTCTTTAGATAATATTAGATTAGGATAAATTTTTACTATCTTAATAAAAATATCTGCTCTCTTCTTGCTGATTTGTTAGTATAAGAGCTAAAGAAGTTATGAGAACACTTTTCTGATAAAAGACAGAATGTATCTATCTGTAGACAAAAAAAAAAATCATCCTGAATTCTAGAGAAACACAAATAACAGATAATTCATTCTGTTCTCACGCAAGTCCACACTGTCCCCTCCCCACTCATGCCTAAGGATGTAACTACTTAAACTAAGTCTTGTCACAGAATCCATAGTCACCCTTACAAGAGGCTCACATAAATACTCCAATGGACCACTGGGACCAAAGTGTGAAAGTCAAAGCTGAACTTCTTGGTGCATTTAGATATCATGGAAAGATTCAACTAATTGAATGCACTCCTTCATTCTGTTACAGGTTAGCATGGGCACAAGCTGCCAAAAAAGTGCTGTGCAGTTCCCCATCACAGGTGAAAAATCACAGCTAAAAAGCAGGCGTGCAAGATGTGGAAGAAAAAAAATCATCCTTCTCTACACAGTTACTCCAGATTTCCCACAGTAAAACGCTTTGCTTCCCTGGCGCAGGAAGGCTGAGCAACGGGCCCCACTCAGCCCACGTCCTGGTACACAGAGGCAGATAGCACTGCGTCTCTGAATAAAGAGGGTCATTTTAAAGCACTTTGGGCCCAGAGTTATTCCTGAACCCTACATCATTATTAGCAGGGGAAAAAAATGAATTAAATAAACAAGCAAAATTAAAAAGTAGACTAGTAGACTAGCTGAAACCTCCACCAGAGCTGAAAATCTCTCTAAACATGGTAAACAATGGGAAGAGATGGAAATTGTTCTTGATTCTGCATGTGGAAGCAACAGGTACTAGTGAAGAGAAAGACAATAATTAGAAAGTAGCCTTATTTTTGACAGTTGTGTTTTCAGATATACTTGATTTGTTTAATAGCTTAATTAACTCAGAGAGGAGAACACAAACACAAAAATTTGTTGCAAAAATGGAAGACTACTGCAATCCATGTAAAAATGAAACTATAGAAAGAAATATTTTTAATCTGAATTTACAAAAGAAAAGTGACACACTAGGGAGAAGCCGGTGACTAACACAAACTGAACTCTACTACTGAAGTTTGGCAAGGAGCTAACAAGAGCTGAGAACAGAAGACGTTGTGAAAGAGCTGGGACAAGTACTTCAACAACAGACTACGGGGAGACTCAGAAAGAAGGAAAAGCAGAGCATGACAAAAAAGAGGAGTCATCCAGTCCAGAACAAAGTTTATAGAGATCAGACCAATCTCTGACACAGTAAGATTGATAATCCAATATCCCACCAGAAAAGAAACTCAAGACAGAAAATCATGCAGAGCTCAGAGAACATGCGGAGCTGCACACACAGTGACAGCGTGGACAAGGGAGAGTACTCTTCAATGCAGGGGAAGAAATATTGGCAAGGTGATGGATTAAACCTCTTCCCTCCACTGACAGAGTATATGCTGTTGACAAAGGGGATGGTGTAACAGCAACACCAACTGCTATTAGTATTTCCTGGGTACCTTTATGATACACAAATGTGCTAGGGTATGGAACTGCCACACTTTTGCACAAAATATGCCTTGTTAGTTCCCTTAAATCACATTAAGCCAAATTCAGGTCAAAAATTAGTAACAAATTTAATGAATAACCTTAAAAACAGCTAACACTGTAATAAATGCTTACAAAAGTTACCACCAAATAGACAAAATCTATGTTTAATTCTTTACACTGATCCATACAAAAGTGAGCAATCACGGTTCCAGTGCTTGTGCATACCTTATGTTTCATGTGTTCCCTATCACTGAAAAATTATTCAGAAGTCCTGGTCTGAGAATTCATCTTCAAGAGACGAACTTCTCACAAAGCACTTTCAGGTGCACTCCTCCACTCTCCCTTAGATCATATTCCTGCAAGGTCCCTTGGTTAAACCACAACAGGCTTTTACCAATCTCACCTTTGAAATATTCCTGGGAACTAAACACACTTAATCTTTCATCCTGAGTCATTCTATTTCCCCCATTTTTGAGACACAGTCTGTCCATTTCTCTTAATAGTGCTTGTGTACTTCATTAGATATGCAAATATCTGTTTGTTAGACTAGAAATTATCTCCCATACTAAACTGTCTGGTAAGCAGCTTCTTACTTCAATGACTTCAATGAGAGGATGAAAACATTTCCCCCTCCCTTTAGTAATTTATTTGCATTTTTCAGTGTTTAATGTGACCTCCACTGGAGCTTACATTCTGTATCAATCTCTACCTGCATTATACAAAGATCTAAATAGAATAAAATGTATGCAGCTCATTACTGGCTGCTAACTGAGACCAGTAATGGTAACACACCAGTAACGAACCACTTTGGGACAGCAGTGGGCTTGCAGAAACTGATCCCTGCTGCATCCTCACTGCTCTCTAAATCAGAGAGCAGAGCAAGGTGACACGAAGTTATTACTTCCCTTGCTTTTGTACAAGCAAGAACCCATGTAAAACTGGAACTTTTTTTTTATTGCTTTCAAGGGGAGATATTTAAAGAGATTATTGATGACAAACATTTCTATGTTATATGAATATGCAATATTCTGGCAGATGCCATTTGAAAAGGTTATGCATTCATCCTGTGATGGTACAGACAGGGTATCAGGTTTTACACAGTAACACCTCACCTGGGAAAAAACAGAAAGAGAGAGTGGCAAGGGGCTTTGGACAACTTTGGAAAGATTACAAAAATGCCAAGCTGAAGATAAACAAAAAAGAAAAAAAAAGGCATACGATGGAAGTCCTGTACTGGAAGTACAGAGAGCTGTTAATGCACAAAGGTGCACAGGCAAACCACGAGGACAGCATTATCATCATATCTACCCAACAGAAAAGATAATGAGATTCCTTCAAATAATGGATTAGGCAACCACATTTGTGCCAAATGTAGGGGATTTTTAATCAGCAATTCCTGCAAGCACTACTAAGAAACCCCATTTACAGACATTGGAAAAGTCCATGAAAAGGCAGTAAGAACTGGAAGAGTTAAATAAAGAGATGTCCCTGTAATCCCACTGCCAGTTCAGAAACAGTATGCCAGGAAACATAAAACTACATTATTCAAATGCCTTTAACATGGTATCAATGCAGTGCCCTAACAGAATCACAGAATGGTTGAGGTTGAAAGGGACCTCTGGAGGTCATCTTGCCAAACTCCTCTGCTCAAGCAGGGCCACCAAGAGCCGCTTGCCCAGGACTGTGTCCAGATGGTTTTTGAATATCTCCAAGAACTGAGATTCCACAATCTCTGTGCAATCTGTGCCACTGCTTGGTCACCCTCACT
>NW_010140552.1:52737-71538 GCF_000699245.1 Pterocles gutturalis | reverse complement strand
CCCCACGGAAAAAAAAAAAAAAAAAAAAAGTGTTTCCTGATGTTCAGGAGGAACCTCCTGTATTTCAGTTTGTGTCCATTGTCTCTTGTCCTGTCACTAAGCACCATTGAAAAGAGCCTGGCATTACCTTCCTTGCACCCTCCTTTCAGGTATTTATACACATTCATGAGATCCTCCCCGAGCCTTCTCTTCTCCAGGCTCAGTAGTCCCAGCCCTCCCAGCCTCTCCTCATAGGAGAGATGCTTCAGTCCCTTAATCAACCTTGTGGCCCTTTACTGGACTTTCTTCAGTACATCCATGTGTCTCTTGTATTGTAGAGACCAGAACTGGACACAGCACTCCAGGTGTGGCCTCACCAGTGCTGAGCAGAGGAGAAGGATCACCTCCCTTGACCTGCTAGCAACCTTCCTAATGCAGCGCAGGACACCATTCACCTTCTTCGCTGTGAGGGCACAGTGCTGGCTCATGGTCAACCTCCTGCCCACAAGCTCCTTTATGAAAAGCTTATTTCCAGCTGGGCAGCACCCTGCATACACCGGTTGTGTGTGTTGTTGGGGTTGTTTCTCCCCAGGCATAGGACTCTGGACTTTTCTTTGTTGGATTTCATTATGTTCTTGCCAGCCCATTTCTTGAGCCTGTTGAGGTCCCTTTGGATGGCAGTACAACCCTGCAAAGTGTTAGCTATCCTCCTAGTTTTGTGTCATCTGCAAACCTGCTGAGGGTACACCCTGCCCCACCATCCAGATCATTAATTAAGATGTTGAACAGGACTGGACCCAGCACTGACCCCTTGGGTACGTTGCTAGTGACTGGCCTCCAAGCAGACTTCATATCACTAATCATCACCCTCTGTGCCCAGCTTTTCAGACAGTTTAAACCCACCTTACTGTCTGCTCATCTAACTCAGACTTCATCGGCTTCTCTGTGAGGATCTTAAGAGAGAAAGCATCAGAGACCTTACTAAAGTCCAGGTAGACAACATCCCCTGCTCTCCCCTCATCTACCAAGCCAGTCATTTCATCATTGAAGGTTATCAGGTTGGTCAAGCATGACCTTCCCTTGGTGAATCCATGCTGACTGCTCCCAGTCACCTTCTTGTTCTTCATGTGCGTGGAAGCGGTTTTGAAGATTAGTTGTTGCATCACTTTCCCAGAGACTGAGATGAAGCTGACCAGCCTGTAGTTCCCCGAGTCCTCCTTCTTGCCCTTCTTGAAGATGAGGGTGACATTTGCTTTCCTCCAGTCCTCGGGTACCTCTCCCAAGCATCATGGCCTTTCAAAGATAATCAAAAGGGGCCTCGCAATGACAGCAGCCAGCTCCCTGAGCATCCATGGGTGTATGCTGTTAAGAGTCTATATGGTTAAAACATTGCCATGGGCAATAAAAAAAAAAATCGGAAGTCAATATTCAAGCAGAGAAGGGACTTCCATAATCTAACACAGATAATCCGCATCAAAGAGATTTTTTGTTTTAAAAAGGGGAGAAAAATCTCCCCTTTTTTTCCAGAAGACACAACTGAGAATTTTTTGTGTGTGTTACAAATGTACGAATCCTAGTTTAAATCACTGTAGTTTCAGCAAATCAGACAAGTGCTCTGGTTTAACTGACAGATAAGCAGGGAACAAAATCCAGAGCTAGATACTGCCTATACCAACACAAAAGCTATTATGAGAGAAAATATGGCCTGTGACTGCCAGAGAACTGAAGCCTTTCAGAAAGCAATCAATGCTTTTAGGATAGGAAAGCCAAGGCAGCATACTGCTGTCACTCCAGACAAGTATTTACTGAGGATAAAGAGGCACACTTTCTACAGTTCCTTAAAAGAATGAAGAAATAAGGAAAGTAATTAGGCAATCAAAAAAACCTAAGCAATCACTCCTGAGACACCATAATGAATTAACCATCTCTGCATAGGTAAAACATCAGTATTTTATGATAAACATATAAATTTGAGCAAATCAGAGATCACTTGTATACTTTTCATAAGTTTGGTTTGTGAGTATGGTTAAAAAAATGAGCTAAATGATTGGTGAATTTATGTCATCTGAATGTCCCTGTTATTAGCTGAAGAAGAAAAATCAGACAGTGGGAGTTTCAGCTGTAAGTGGTTCTGCTTCCCATACAAAATTATTACACATGGGACTCAGACTAAATCCATCTTCTGGACAGAAGAGGAAGTTCTAGACACACCTGTGCAGACAGGCCTTCCTGAATTTCATGTGGTGCACACAACAAATACTTCCACATTTAAACCTATGGCAAGATGCTGCTTCTGAGGCATTTTTTTGGTGAATGAATGCTGAAGGCTATGTGCCTCCCAGCTGATGGCTACAGGTAGACCCAGGGCCTCTCTTCTTCACTCTTCTCTATACTCTTCTATTGGGTTTGCATGGCAAGGTTTTGGTAGCGGGGGTGGGGCTACAGGGGTGGCTTCTGTGAGAAGCTGCTAGAAGCTTTCCCTTATGTCTGATAGAGCCAACGCCAGCTGGCTCCAACACAGACCTGCTGCTGGCCAAGGCCAAGCCCATCAGCAACGGTGGTAGCACCTCTGGGATAACATATTGAAGAAGGGGAGAAAAAAATGTGTAATTGCAGCCAGAGAAAGGACTGAGAACATGTAAGAGAAACAACTCTGCAGTTCCCCAAGGTTAGGGAAGAAGGAGGGAAGGAGGTGCTCCAGGCGCCGGAGCAGACATTCTCCTGTAGTCCGCAATGCAGCCCATGGTGAGGCAGCTGTGCCCCTGCAGCCATGGAGGGTAGCCGTGGAGCACATTTCCACCTGCAGCCTGTGGAGGACCCCACGTCAGAGCAGGTGGATGCCCAAAGGAGACTTTATTCTTCAGTAGCACAAGAAGCTATAACTACCCAAAGCTGATACAACACTTCAACATTCTTTTTTTATGGGGTTCAGCAAATTACCTTACCAAATTTAGTAGTGTGTCATTCTTTAAGACTTCATAAGAACAATTCCTGCCTGAATATTACCTCAAATTTAAGTTAACACAAAAGAACACAGGTCATTTAGGCCCCCAAAAATCCGCTACAACTTCCAATATCAGTTCAAAAGAGAATATTTTATGTTTAAAATCTGATTTAAACTTTGAAAAATCTGATCTCAATAATGTTTTAAATAACAGCATTTTGTACATTTTTACTAACATATTTGCTGTAAAATACGTTTCTGTTAGTGTGCACATTTTATTCAGAATGCTACTCTGAAGTAAGCATGGAACTCTTGTCATGTCCAAATGAAGTGGTCTTTTTCTATACTCAACAACCATAAGAACTGCAGACAAACAAAGAGGCTACTCCTACTTCTTCTCCATATATTCAGGGTGACGACCAAAGACCTAAGAAGGTAGCTTGGAACACCAGAAAAGCACCAGCTTGAGCTAAAAAAGAGTGGATTACTTCTGAAGAAATGAAGATTCAGTGCTGACGGAACTGAAAGATCCTGCCTCAGAGTATCAAGAAATGCAGTGGGAAAAGCTGAGAAGTATTGCCAGAAGGCTTGAGAGACACAGTTGAAATACATGAGAAACACAGTCAGACAAACCAAAGAAGTCAAAGAAATGAAAAATTTGTCTGAGAGCCAGTAAGGGCCTAGTAGCTGAGGAAATATTGCCAAAGGGACTGTGAATGCAAAGAGGAAAAACATTTTGAGGGGATGGAGAAAAGAGGGAGCAAATGAATGCAGAAGGAAAATACAGCCTTAATCTTGAATAGATTATTTAATTACACTTACTTGAAGACCTCTTCTTAGGACACATTTGCAATTCCTCAGGCTCATTCCAATGAGGTTTTGCAGATCTTCCATGAAAAGAACAAGAGGAAACAAAAAACCCATGAAAAATTCCATCTTTTGCACTGCTCAAGTACAAAGAGTTGAAGGAGCTGAAGGTTCATGAGGTATTGAAATAACTCACTTCAGCAACTGTTTGGTTATTAACTAGAGATGTCGACACTTTAGACGTTCATGCACTCTGCCTTTCTGAAGAACTTTACATAGCCAGAAGGGCTGCAGAGAAGTTCTCAGGAACTCTGAAAGTTAATAAAACTGTAGCTTGAGGATTACTGAAGGAACAGCTTTACATGGTGAAGCTGCATTTGAGAGCAAACTATACACACAAAAGGCAGTGCCAAAGAGAATTCAAAGACCACATAAGCATCAAAGATATTTTAGAAAAAAACAGCAGTTAAATAAGCTGAACTAGCAAAAGAAGCCATAAAAATAAATTTGAGTGAAGTGAATGTAAAGCAGAGAGAAATTCAGTAAGACCAATTGCACCTACCAGGTAACAGAAGCTGAAAATCTTCCTGATCAGCCCTTTATTGGCAACAAGAAACAGACCAACACAGACATAGCATGTTCTTCTCCTAAAAGAGCATTACTTGCTCAAGTACAATCTTGTCTATGCCCCATGTTATAACGTGGCATTACAAAGTCACGGAGATAAATATCTGCTCTCAGTACTACTCGTCCATTGAATACATAAATTTTTCCAATTATACAGAAATCAGAATGGTTTCCCTGAGTAGAATTTCATTCCCTGCATCATAGATTTAAACATTAAAGTTATATTAAAGTTATATTAAAGAACCATAACAAAGTTAGGTTCACAAACCTCATCTAAATTTGATAACCTATGAATAATTTACATTAAAATAACATAGTTTTCATTTTAAAGTGTTTCTATTATGACAACTTTTCCCTTTTATAATCATAATTTTTCCATACCAACTTGCTTCATTATTATTTACAGAAAAAAAAACAATTTATGATCATTCCACTTAAAAGAAAAAGAATCCAATTAAAGACTTTGCTGCCTCAGTAATGTTTGATTAAGACTATGAAAGAGTATACAAGCTTTTCTTTTCAGAAAATATAAGAATAACGTGCACAAAATAAGTATTGCAAAGTCTATTAGGAGAAAGAGAATAACCTGCTAGATCTTCAGTATAATGGAAGGCACAAAAGAACAACTGGTATGGGTTCAGGATTTAATAGTTCGAGACTCTAGAAAGTCTTTTTGTTCTGGCTCCTATCAACACAGTTCAGACTACACAGATAATTCAACGTGCACTAAAGGGGGGGTGGGGAAGGCAGGGGTGAGAGAGCAGCTGTGTGGTGCTCATTGCTGTCTGGGATTAACTACAACACAGTGGAAGAACTCTCTCCTTATCTCGTGGTTTTACTTGATGAAAGGCAAATTAAAGTATTTCTCTAAGTGGACAGAATTTCTTGTTTTTTTCATGCTATTATTTGATACCCCTCAAGAAGATATTTTACTCTTAAAGCCAATTTTGTTCTCTCTCATTTAGCAAACATTGCTTTTTTTTTTTTTTTCCCCGTCTGCATTTCAAACAGAACTAAAACAAGCAAGGCTGGTTTTGTTTAATACCTTCGAAGGTGCTGAACCTCCTCTGGCTATCTGGAATAAAAGTCCACAGCTGTGACTAGTTCTTTATGGATATTCCAATCCCAATTTTCTTCTTCTTCAAAGCTTCAATAGCTGTTTAAAAGAAGTACAATTCATCCTTCTTCAAATATGACAGGAAAGGTACCGCATTTTTCATTGCTATACATGATCTCAGTACACTCCTTGCTGTCTGCTCTGCCTGGGAGTTGTGCTTGCAGGTATTAAGTGATGACCAAAGTTACTCATCCACAGAGACAAATTATTAGGGGCTTGAAGAATACCAGCTACCCTGCCAGCAAGAAAAAAACAAAACACTATTTATAAAAAGACACTTTTGTCTCTTGACATAGATATGCACTACACAAGGAACTGCTATTTCATTTATAAATGAATATTCAGTGTTGTAGTGACAACACAAATTTCAGCAAATGGAGCAATATGCTTGAGAAAGTGTTGAAGAACAAGATTATAACTTGCCCTTTCAAATGTCAGTACTCGAAGTAACCAATGGAAAACTTTAGAAGCACCAGACAAAAGATGAATAATCCCAACCATCACTCTGAGATCCAGAAGAGCACATTTATCCATTTGGTATTTAGTGTCCTACATGCTCATCTTTTTCCACAGACATTCTTTATAATTTCATATCAATTATTTTGTGTAGTAAATGTATAAGTTAACTTCATTTAGAAACAAACGTCCAGACACAATGAATTAATTGTATGCAATCTATAATACACATAAATGGATGGATTATAGAAATATATTCTAGCAACTAACAAAGAAAGGCAAGGAACCCTTCATGATAACAAAATTTTCACAAAATTTTGCTACTTAGTCTATACAGTAGAAGTCCCTCTGAGAGTGGCAAAGGCTGTCATTCCTAGAGAATTTGCCTCTTGAAGCATTTTTTCAGAACCAGAGAAATGCCTTGACTTGTATCAGGAGGCAATCTGGTCATCATAGTACTGCTGAAATCACAGTTAAGGGAGAATATTTCCAGGCATCTGAATCTGTTATGACTTCTCTACTTGGCCTGCAGAAAATCCAAGCTTCTCCAGACATTTTGGCCTCCCCACAACTCTCATTGTCAATTCCAGAATATCTCTTCCAGCTCATACTCCTCCCCCCCTCTTCTAGTACTTGAATGATGCTTCCCTCTTGATCAAAACTCTTTATTCCCTTTTTGCCCATATCATGCTACTGCCTTTCACATCCTTAGGTGTATTTCCACTGCCTCAGTTTACTATGTTTGGATGCTGGAAGGGACTAAAGAGATAACTGAAGAGAGAACTGAACCTTGTATGACTCCACAAGAAAGAAAAGCAGTGGTATCATCAATCCTCAAAACTCCCTTGTGTGTATGTAATCACAGACCAAAAGGAATAGCCCATGTAACAGGTTTATCAGCCTTTCTTATGCAGCATCAGCAACTGGATCTTTTTGCTGCCCTGTGAATGTATCAGACTGACATGCCAGGAACTTTCCCTAGGTCACACCGGCACAAGTCAACAGTAATTTTCCTGATTTCGTCTATTCAATGAGCTATGATCAGCTTACCTGGCTCATATGGGAAATTATGCTCAAAATATTTCCAGGTACAACGAAGATTTAGACCTTTTGGTGTCCCCTGCTTTCTTTGCAACTTTTGAGGCTTTTACCTTTTGTACTGAAGGTTTTAAGTACGCTGCAAGCAGTTGGGAAGTATTTTGTGGTTTCTTTTGAACTAAAAGACTATTAAATAGTCAGCTGCAACTGAAGGTGACTGGATTTCAATTGGTTTCTTGCAGGTCTGAAAATTTTCTGTCCCTCTCTCATCCTCCAGCACAGGTTATCAGACTATCACAGATACATATGTGATCAGATTTGAGGTTGAAGGTTACACATTGATGTTGACATAAAACTATAATTACCTGCCACTTCCTAGACTTCATACTCTCGAGATCTACTTTGCTTCAGTGGGCTACCGAATTTGCAGGAATCTGTGTGTTGTTTTGGTTGACGCAGGACCATTGCATTGATCTTTCTTCTTCCTTGCAATATAATGTGTCTAAAAGAGCGGTCCTGTTGCAATGTGCTTTTTCCTGACTTTTTCTGTCAAGTTTCTGTATGAAAAAAGCTAGTGTTGGTGAAGTAGAAAGGATTAAGCTAGGGTGCTCAGAAAAAACACCAATTTAGCACACACCTGAAGCAGCATTTGCCTGCACAGTTCCAGGCTACATCTATCTTCCCTTGGCAGGGAAGCCACCTGATGCAGAGCTGTGTGCGCTGACCCACATAGGAAATATGTTGGAGGTGATTGAATGGTTCACCCAGATATGCTGAACTGGCAGGCACTGCCATCTCATTGTAATTTTGCATCAATAAATCAACAGTTAAAAGGCATATAATACGAGGTGACTTGAAGTGGCTGTCATTAATTACGTTCCACGTTTTGCTTAGTAACCACCACAACACAGTCTTCAATAAAACTAATCCCAATTACAGTTTGACAAGTTTCCCAAATTATGGTTACAATTTATTTTAGCATGACAGTTTTGGAAACTACAAGACCTGTTCATTTCCCTTTTATTTCACAAGTATATCAAGCAGAGGTACAGTTAGAGATAAACAAAACACATAAAAAGTGCCATTTGGACCTCCAGGAACCAGAAAAGCCAGTGTTAGAGAACACTAGTGTACCATGAAAATTTTAAAAATTAAATTTGCAATAACTACTGTATCAAGTTTCAGAAACTGGTAAAAAGGTGGCCACTTCCTTCTGATCTCTTATTGGAGCAAAGTAATCAAAAATTCTCTTCTGTACCTCTCTAGTGACTCTGTAAAAAAGTTGGGATTTTTTACCTGTTTTAAATCAATCTCCTACCACTTTCAATGACCGTCACATGAAGTAGCATCCCTTGCAGGACTTGATGAACCATAGTTCTGCATTAATTCATCTACAGTTTTATCTTTCCCTTTAATAAACTCTCTGTGAAGAGCCCTGTTAATAACATACTTTGTACTCTCAAAGCCAAATCAGTTTTTTTATAAAAATAGGGGAGACTAGAAAGAAGAGAGAAAGAGAGTTACAAGTAATTTTTAATTTTAAATTCCATCTCTCCAAAAAATTCTTATATGAACCGCTTCAATGTTTTGTAATACACTTCTCTTTGTTGCTAACCTCCTTTTCTCCTGAAAACAAGGTAACAAAAAAAGGATGTTACTGGTTTTGTCCAGTTTACAAAAACATCCAGGACGAAACGTTACAACAGGCAAAAAAAAAAAGAATAAGTCTTCACTGCTGAAAGCTACAGCCAAATTTGAAGAGCAGTGTTTATGTAACACAGCTTTATAAAGTCTTAATACTTAGCATATCAACTAGCTTTCTATAAGCAGGACAGGAACACTCATTTCTGCAAAAACGGCCATCAAAATGAAAGCAAACCTTTAAATTCATGTGTTACAAGAAGAATTTCATAATCACACTTCAAAATCATGAGTATACACAGCTAATGAAGGAAGTGTCACATCTCTCATACTCTCTGGTCACCCATACCTGGCACTGTTCCTGGGAAAAGCAGAATCCTTGAATTGGCTCACACCTGGCTGCTGTTCTGCTCTCAGCTTTGGTAGAAAATGGCTTAATTATTAAAAAACAAAAGATAAAGTATTCTCTCTGCCTTGAGTTTGAAGTGTACATAACCCGCTTTTTTCTGTACATTTTTGTCTTTAGCTGACAGTAGCCTTAGTAGCCTTATAGCTATGCTGGAAAAAAAATTATAATAGCGCGGGTGGCGTAACTTTAACCCTTGGAATGATTCTTGAGAGGTATCAGCCTCAAAGAACACTAATACTCTCACTGCCTTACAAGGAGATTGTAAGAAACTTGCAGGACCGGGCTTCTTTTCTCAGCAACCTGCTCACACCAGTGCAAACTGAGTGTTGCTCCCTGCTCTGTTTGCACTGATCCTTGGCTGCTCCCTGGGACATTGCAGGTAATGCCAATTATTGGGGCCTCAGACTCCGGCAGCATTTGCTGAGAAGCCTCTGCTTGATCTCACTCCCAGCACAAGGAGGCTGGCACACCTCATGATCGAGAGTGAAGCAACAGAAGGGAAGGAGGCGAGAAGAAAGAGAATCAAAGCTGTTGCACGCTGTTTGCTCAGAGGTTGCCAAAACAGACACGGACAGTGAGTAGCCACAGGGAACTGAGAATCAGTTAAGTCCTAATTTCTCAGCAGGTACAAAACATGGAGATAGCGTTTTTAAAACATCTCCCTAGGAAACCCTCCATATCTTCCCTTCTCTCTTCCTTTTTTCTTAAACAGTTTCATCCCCTAACAAACAAAATTGCCAGGGGCTTTCAACTTACAGCAACAACCTGGAGGCAACTCATGAGTACTTTGTCAACAACGCTAATCTGTAAACCAAAGAAAAAAGACTTCCATTTATAGCTTCAAAAAAATCGCTGTTTTCTCTGCAAAACAGGCCTAGGAAATGTAAACTGATGCAATCCAGTCCCTAGGGCCTGCAAGAACACAAGGGTTCTGCTTTTGTTCCAGCACCGCAGATCTTTCTTTGTCTTGCTCTGTCCCCCTCTCCTACATGTACACATTTCTACTATATTTTGCTTATGCTTGGCATTTGTCTCACAGAAATCACAGAGAACGACTCTGTATGCTCTGGTGTGCAGACGTTCCCTTAACACGCACATTACCAACCACATGACAAAGACTTTCCCTCATTATCACTGGGGGACTCTTCTCCCAAATCAATGAATCAAATGAGAAGCAGCTTTTTTTATGCACTTGAGTTTGGGAGCTGGGTACTCCAGTACCCCATTTTTAAGGACCATTACAAGCAACAGGGAGTATATTGATGTTAGCTAGTTATTTTTAAATCAGCCTTAAATTGAGTTAAAGTGAAACAAACATACTCATTTTCTAAATCCAAACACCAGTTTGCACAGTAAAAAAAAGTATAACGATGACTTGAAGAGAAGAAGCAGACATACATCCTCCCAGTACTTAAAGGGGGATACAGGAGAGATGGGGAGGCACTCTTCATCAGGGATTATAGTGATAGGACGAGGGGTAATGGTTTTAAAGCTGAAAGAGGGGAGATTTAGACTAGATATCAGGAAGAAATATTTTACTGTGAGGGTGGTGAGGCACTGGAACAGGTTGCCCAGGGAAGCTGTGGATGCCCCATCCCTGGAGGTGTTCAAGGCCAGGCTGGATGAGGCTTTGAGCAACCTGGTCTAGGGGAAGGTGTCCCTGCCCATGGCAGGGGGCTTAGAACTAGATGATCTTTAAGGTTCCTTCCAACCCAGATCATTCTATGATTCTGTGATCTACTCTGCACTTCAACCAGCTTTATAAGTTTCTCCCACATTGCAGGGTTTAGGTAGTAAGCCAGTAGTTTTTCTGGCTGAGGACTGTTATTTTCACATATGCCTTATCTCCTCAGGTAGCCTCTGCCCTCCACCAGAAAGGAGCCCAAATAACAAGATGCAGTCCTTCTCCTATAACCTAGATCTATTGTTGGAATTCTTCACATTCCAGCCTCTTCTCTCATTTCCCCATCTTCTGCCAGAAAACCTTATTTGTATACTTCCATCCAGGCAGGAAGAAATCTAGTGATCTCCACCCATCTTTTTGCCATGTCCTGCTTTGGAAGTGCTAATGTGTGAGGTGACACCCAAACAGTGTTAGCTGCCTGGACTAAAAATGAGTGAAACCTCAACAACTTATTTTCTATGAGGCGTAAGTCTCCTTCCACTGGAGTATGAACCATTCCATACTCATAGCTGACACTGATTGAAACACGTTAATCTCTCTTTTCTATAGAGAAATACGCAGGGGATGTGTGTGACCCACACAAAAGGCAACACTGTCTTTTTACTGAGAGCAGCTGTGGTGGTAACAAGTCTCTTTGGGATGAACCGATTTTAATCCTGTCTGGAAGGGTACAGTGATACCCTAACAAGTATCTTAAGCTGACTTTGCACCCAGAATATGAGAATGCAATTCCTCATCCCCTCTGGTGACCGCATAACACTTGCATCTTGCTTTACCTAAATGCTTCAGTGAGCAGCACCACTGGGAATGAACAGCTGTAAAAAACCCACAGCACAAGCTTCTCTCCTTTTTTTCATTTGTAAGCCTCTCTCTCCCTTCTGCCCTTCCATCCCTGTCAAATAGTAGCTGTATTATGTGCTGAAGCAAGAGGGTTTACATCTTTTACAAAGCCTCAGATAATCTACTGTAAATGAATGCTTTTATTCATCCGACACTCTACCTTTCCACAATACCTGCAAGGTTCTAGCCTTGATGAAAACTGGAAGCACCAGGTTTTACAAATGAATCTGCCTCCTCAACCACAGCATGGATTTTCTAAGACCCAGTTCTGGGAAAGAACTGCCTGTAGTAAAACTGGCCGAGGCCCCTATCAATACCTGAAGAAGAAAAATCTGAGTGGATTAGGAAAAGATGTGGAACTGACATAGTCTGAAAAGGAGAAATAATACAGTACCTGGAGAATACACACTCAAGCCAGTATTCTAGTATCCCACAAAATAGAAACATGACTGATACAGTTACTGTTACTTGTGCACCCGAGTTGTGACATCTAATTTAAGCACCAAAAACAGGGCATCTGGATTTTGTCTTTAATGTTTCTTAAGTAGCTAGTGGTCCCAGGAGGAAATAGGTTACCATGTCATGCCTAAATTGTCAGACTTTCTCTTGATTACCAACAGCCCTTTTTCTCTGACTCGTTTCTCCTTTCTGCTCCAGGCCAAAGGTAAGGCACTAAGTCAAAAAGTTTTATTTCAAACCAATGAATCAGGACACTACTACATAAGGTCTAGGTTCAGCCTTTCCTACTGGCACACTTTCCTTCCTGCCCACTCCTTACAGTCCAATGAGAGCCATTGAGTCCAAGTAGTAAGCAGCTATTTGTTCACAGACAGCTCACCCATCGCTTTACCAAGTCAGGATACATTTACTGTGGAAGAAAAAACAAAACTATATAGACAATATTTTATATTATATGCTTTAAAATTAATATTTTAATTTTCTTACAAAAAGTAGTGTAAAATTAAACATTCAAAGCCACAATGAACTTTGAGAAAACAGATGTTAAGAATCCTATTGGTCACTGCAGCTAGAATTCAGACTCCATAAGATTCACTTTTGTCAAGAAATTCTGAATCCACAACATTTTCTGGTGGGAATATCAGGAGCAAAAGGCTCTAGACACATTTAAACTGGAGTTTGATGAGTTGGTGATCTGGCTTGCAGTTAAACACATAAATAGTACTGGGTGCAATGACCCAGGAGGTGCCTTTCCAGGGTGTGTCCCCAACTACATGACACGTTCTCTCAACCCGGCCCTAACAATCCCTGCATTGTCTCATATTCAAGGTAGTCCCACAGCAAGTCCATTTCTACCACTGTGAAAATAAGTCTATTTATTTATACCAGATGTACAAGTTATCTTTCTGGGGCTGTTTCCTGACAGCATTTTAGACTAAATGTAAATTTTGGGAATGCAACGCCCAGCAGCCCACCTAAAAAGACAAAGGCACAGTAGGTGTACTTCAGATGAACAACACAACCAGTTTAGGAGGCCCATCTACCAGAGCTTCCTACCAGAGGCTGGATTTGCTCTCCCAGAAGGACATATATTCAGCTATTGCACAGAGACTCTGCTGTGTTGAGAATCTTGTTCCCTGGTCTGACACGGGAAGAAACAATCACTGATCATATATAAAGAGACAGCTTCTTTCTGGGGACTTGTGTAGTGTTTCCCTGCAATAGTGTTTCCAGCCACAGAAGAAAGCAGTAAGCATCAGACAACGTTCTTTAGTCCTGTGCCCAGTGTTAAGAGATGCATTAGAGCTTGTGAAGAAATTCTGAATTTATAAAATTGCTTAATGGAAGCAGAGTGCAGCTTTTTTCACACAAAACAGTTCCAAGAAATTGGTTTGCTGCTTCTGCCAGCTCAAAGCTTTGAATCAATGTCTGCGGACACCATTTCAGGTTTTTCCCATTGACTCCACTGGGCATGGAATCACACTTCAAACAGCCTGTATAGCTAAAGCTCCAATTATCTTGCTGCCCCTGAAGATTATCCCTTGGGCTTTTCTCTATGATTATTTCCTCCAGATGCTTTTATTCTACCCTAGAAATTGTTTAACAAAATAATGTAAATTCTCCACAACACCATAGGAAAGACAATTTGCTTTCTCAGCCAGTAAAAAGTCAACGGCAAATTATTCTCTCTCTTTTTATATAATTCACTGGGCAAATACTATCTTTTGATGTCAGTATACAGGGGACGGTACTAGTTCTTCAAGGGACTACAGCCACAACCTTCTCAACAACTCTTTCACTGCTATCTTGTCAACATGAGCTTGAAGAAAGATCTCAGAAAAATAAAAAAAAAAGAGAAAGAACATTTCTCAGCTGATTAAAAACTTTCTAGAAACAATAACAATCTGTCCCTTTTACTTCTCCAGATAACTTAACATTATCCCAGATACACTGAAAAGTGGTGACTCATTTCAGGCTCATTTGCAAAGGGAAACAGAATTTTCAACTACTTATGCTTTTGCACAACAATGGCAAGTGTGCATAGAAAAAACATTCAAAGATAATAAAATAACCGTTTGTTGGGAGAAAGAAAAAAAAAATCACAGGAAAAATCTGACTCTTGGAAAAGGGGCTGACAAAGAACTGAACAATGTTTATAAATCTAGTTATAGAAAAATGCTGACTTCAGTCCATTGCTTTTGCATTTTGAATACATGGTTTTGGACATTCCCTCATGAAATATCACCTTACACTAATATGCAGCTTACTGGGGGAGGTTAATTATTTCCTGAAAAGTATTTTTTTCTTCATGTATCTTTAAAAAAGTAAACGTTTAAGTGTATCTTTAAAAAAAGTCCAAACCCTCAGGGGAATCTTTCCTGGAAGCTTATTTTAACCTGTGTCATTTCAACAAGCTGATTTATGGTAGTATCCAATAAACAGTTTTAATGGCCCATGTGTGGGGAAAGCAGGAACAGGCAGTAACGGGCAGAACAGTTTTGTAAGCCAGATTTCTCCTCAAGCCAATGTATGGTACAATCACAAGTCAAAATAAAGTCTGAGAGGACTCAAGACGGAAGATTTCCCAGACTTGCAGACTCAAAAAGAGACCACGGATTTAAAAGCTGAACTGAAGAGTTCTTCTGAGTCTGGAAAGCAAACTGATTTTTTTATTTAACTTGAATCTACATTTGAGTAACGTAAGATTTGGTCCTTAAGCCAATAATTTCAAAGAAATCCAAGTGGTGATGGAAAGGCTTACTGGTCTGTTACTCTCTCCAAAATGGGAAAATCCTGATGGAGAGAGTGTTGTACAGAACCATGCTACGTTGACATGCTGTCCAAGAGAGCATGAAATTCCTCAAGTAGGTGTTAGTTGAGAAGGTGACCCCAACCAGTTGTACCATGCACCAACAAGAGCATTACTACTCATGGATCTCTAATACTATGACACATCAATTAGCAGATCACCTTTTTATGAACTGCATATGGTACTTCAATATTATTTACAGTTTCCTTGTAACGTATGCAATGACACACAAACCAGGAGCCAGCTAACAATTTGAGAGGAAAGGACTAAGAACTAAAAATCTAGGACTGAAAATCCATATCAAAAACTCCATCAAACATAGGTGAAAGTAAACTCTGTCTGGAGCACCTTCCGTTAACTGAAATAGTCTACAAAATTTTTCTTTCATAAAGACTATTGAAGGAAATTCGAAAAACGGTTTCTTCTCCAACCAGATACCAGGAAAAAGCTGTCTGAAAATATCATAAATACTGGTCATATTTTTACATTGAAAGCTTACCATAGTCAATTGCAAACCGTTACTTATCACCTATGTTTTCTCCATTCTTACGAACTGTAAACCTCAGCACAGTCAAAGCCAAAAAAGGTAAACATACCCATTTGTTCAAAAATTAAGTCTCTTCCAAGTAAATAAATGTGTTGCACCTCTTTCAACTTCTTCATTTATATTTTATTACATGAATTTTAAACATTTCTTCGGCAACCACATTGATATTGACATCTGCTAGCTACCAAACATTCTGTACATTTAGTACACTGCAGACAGTAATCACCTGTTGGCATCTCCCAGCTATGTATTTAAAAGTTCAGGGCAATGAGACACTTAAACATGTTAGGTTTGAATCAGTAAAAATAATCATGTACTTAAATTCAAACACATGCCTTGTTGAAATAGCTCCTAAATTGAAATCTCCACTGGCAAATTATTCCTTTGAATGTATAGGGCTGCACAACTCTTTCTCTTCTATTATGTTCTTACTGAAGAAAAGTAGCTATTTTCTATGTCCATTGAGGGTATGCCAGTCAACAAGCCTAAAAAAAAAACCATTGGATACATTTTAAAATTGCCTTTCTTCCAAAAATGTCTACTGCTATTTGAAAAATAAAAAAGAATGGTATTATTTTTAACCATAAAATACAAGAATATTTTTCCAGTTGTTATTCAGGAGGAATGCTTTTAACATATTTAGACATCACTCTACACTCTAATGTTACCCATTCCAGAAAATCACTTTTGCAACACTGTTAATCTTTTTATAAATCAAATTTGCAAGCTGTAAAAACTTATAAAACCTACAACCTCATTGTCATCATACTTCATAATGTCAGATATTTCTGGATATCTGTAGATATTCTATCTACAAAGATATTCTTCCAGCCTTACCTATCACCATATGAAAATACATATGGGATGTAATTTATTCTGATATTTCTAGTATAACATAAGACTTTCATTTCATATTCTGTATTATATATATTCAATAGACAATATACAGAATAAATTCTGTGCATACAACAATAGGATTTCATTGAAGGAAAAAAAGAGTACAAACAATATTCTATATGAAGTATATACAATTTAGGTCAGGTGATGTGATGTCACATCACAATGAGTGATGACAGATTTTATAGCACTTCAATGCTGACTTCATCACTTCACTTATTATTTTGAAACTATTTTGGATTAGTGGATTTTAGATGTTGAAGTCATTTACATACAAACACAATTTACATTATGCTGCAATTTCACCAAATGTAAGTATCCATACTTGTACCTCCCAAAATGTACAACTATTTTAAGGCATAATATGGTGAAGGATTTATCTGGTTTTATTTCACCCTATTGCAAAAGAACTGAGTTGGTCAGAAGCCGAACATCACCAACTGTTAAAAGACCATTTTACCAACAGGACAGCCTCCACGCAAATTTGTATCGTGCCTAGCCATGCTTGATTTATGATAGCTGATGGGATTACAGCCTAGTTGAGGCAACCCACAATACACAAACGTGCTATTAGTAGCCATGGTACATTAATCAATGGTGACGAGAGTAAAAAACTCCAAAATACTCTGATCTCAATATGTTACGGTTTTACTCAGTTTTAGTGCACAGTAATGGGAAATTTAAGCACAAATCCATGTGTACTGATCATACACTATACCTTAATTGTACATTCAGCAATGCAGTTGTTCAGAACTCTGTTTTAAAAAGCTCTGTGTCTACGTAAATACAGAATATGAAATTCAATCTCATCTTCTAAAATTGTACAACATTTTCGCTTTGGATAGCGAATAAAACAATATAGTAAGAAATTAACTTCTGTTAATTACATCAAGACTTAAAAGAAACATAAAGGAAGTGAATAAAATCTGATCCAATTGAATAAAGTATCCTAGCTGAAAACATTCTAAATCAGACTTACGATAATTCCAAATTTTAAATGCAACCCCACCTTTTTAAGATCAAGCAGGCAGAACATTATCTTCATGTCAGAAATCACCTTTTTAAAGTGTATGTTTTGGTGCAATTCCATTTGAAACATAAATCAAGCATGCATACTGAGGACCAAAGACAACCAGCTGGTAGCCCACAAGTAAAGTCAGGTGGTTGATATTGATTCTGAAATCTGCAACTCATCCCAGCTCCTGGCAGCTCTCCAGCCACATGCTGAATTTCTAGTCTAACAGCACCTGGATTCCCACTCTCACTGCTCATCACAATGTATAAAAACATGAAGGGAAGATATCAAGCAAAGACTGCTGTAACAGACAAGAGCTGCACATTCAGGTGTAAAGATGGAGAGCTGGGTGCAATGTTAGAACAGCTCCAGTGGACATAAAAATAATGTTGAGAGCAGAGAAAGTAAACAAAAGGTTATTTATACACTGTTGAGTTCTACAACTCTACTGCCTTCACAATCATGTTGGCAGGGATGCAGAACTTTACACAGTAACATACAGAAGCTAGTATTATCCAGAGAGACAACTGTTCAGTCTACCTGGCAAACCAAACACTTAAGGTAAAATCCAAGTAAATTCCTAATCCCAAATGTCATAAATTGGGACTTCAGGTAAGATAAATAAAAGAAGAAGAAGAAAAAAAAAAAATCCTTCCTCCTCTCTATTTTAACTGCTAAAGAAAAATTATTTTTAAAGAATACAAATCTTAGTATGCTGCTAAAACCCATCAAAACTTTATTACATTTTGAGCACATATAAATTTTAAATCTCAGATTACAGTTTTAAACAATCAGGTACAGGATTCAGCTTCAGCTTCCTCTTAACTGAGTTTGAAAACCATAGTACACCATAGAAGAGTATCACATAATAATGAGAAAACAGCTTGACTCAGAGCTCATTACCATTCTGAAATGGCACACCCAGAAAGACCAGAAAAGGATGACAGAGGCAATTAGCCTTATAATTATGGCACTCAGCAACCAGTCTATACAGTCAATCCTCCCCTGGAAAGCAAAGAGGATAAAATATAAAGATTAGATTTTAAAGTAAAACTCACTGATCAGCATAAAGAAAAATGCAAGTCAAGGTTCTAATATTTCTTTACAACAAAACCCAGGTACAACTCTGTAATATACGTGATACCAAAAATACAACCAAATCATGCTGAAACAACTGCAGCATACTCTATTCATTTGAAAACGTATCCCCTGTAACAGATTTGTGAAAGGATTAAGAAGATGCCCTTCCTTTATTGTGGTGCTCCACACATACCTCTAGAAAACTGTCAGCCATGAGACAAGAAGGAAATGTATCCAAGATGAATGCATAATGCAAGTTCTCCATCAGAGCAGGAGACATGGAGCTGCTGACAAAACAATTTGTATTGGGTTTGTGTGGTGGGGCTTTGGCAGTTCTGGGGGGCTACAGCGGTGGCTTCTGTGAGAAGCTGCCAGAAGCTTCCCTGGTTCCAAGTCAGACCCACCCCTGGCCAAGCCAAGCAGCAACCTCCATGATAACATATTTAAGAACA
>NW_010140552.1:2955-52700 GCF_000699245.1 Pterocles gutturalis | reverse complement strand
GCTGCATAACATCGTCTGGAAGAGATGAGTGAGAATATGTGAGAGAAACAGCTCTGCAGACACCAAGGTCAGTGAAGAAGGAGGAGAAGAGGTGCTCCAGACACCAGAGCAGATATTCCCCTGCACCTGTGGTACATACAGACCATGGTGAGGCAGCTGTGCTCCTGCAGCCGTGGAGGGTAACAGTGGAGCAGAGATACACCTGCAGCCCCTGGAGGATCCTGTGCTGGAGCAATTCATGAAGAACTGCAGCCTGTGGGAAGGACTCACGTTGGAGAAGTTCATGGAGGACTGTCTCCTGCAGGAGGGACCCCACGCTGGAGCTGGGGAAGAGTGTGAGGAGGAAGGAGCAGCAGAGACAACACATGGTGGACTGACCACAACCCCCATTCCCCATCCCCCTGCGCTGCTGGAGGGGAAGAGGTAGAGAAATCAGGAGTAAAGTTAAGCCCAGGAAAAAAGGGAGGGGTGGGGGGAAGGTGTTCTTAAGATTTGGTTTGATTTCTCATTATCCTGCTCTGATCTGATTTGTAACATATTAAATTTATTTTTTCCCCAAGTCGAGTCTGCTTTGCCCATGACCCTAACTGGTGAGTGATCCCTCCCCATCCTTGTCTTGACCCACAAGCCTTTTGTTATATACTCTCCTCCCCATCCCAGCAGGGAAGGAGAAGTGAATGAGAGGCCACCTGGTGCTCATTGCCGGCTGGGCCTAAACCATGACACAGTTAGAAACTCACATATTGAGGGAACACCACCAACAAAGCAAAACTTACTGCCTTTCTGTGGCACATACATTTCACCAACATGCTTAGTTTAAGGAAGAACACAGTCCTAAGGTATTAGGACAGAGAAAAGACATCTTACTGAAGAGACTCACCCACATAAGGTTTTATCAACTTGAAGACAAGAAAGGCATTATCCCATATAAGTGACGATGATGGATAAAGACATACAAAAAAGCTTTTAAATATACCCACATGAATGGTTCTGTATTTTAATATCACGAACCAATACTGACATTATCAGGAATTTTCCATCTTCATGCAAAGAAAGAGCAACACTGCACCATCCAGACTTGTTCATAATCCTTAGGTCAAAATGCCTTGATCCTGGATGTGCAGTGAAGGCAAATTCCCAGCTTGAGAGTGCTAAAATGAGTTCCAGTGAAGCTCACTAGTCTCACAGATCAAAGGATGTGCTGTCACAAGTCTGGTTATGCACGGAATAACCTTCCAAAATATAAAATAGCTTGCTTGTCAAGTCAGAAGTTTTGACATGAAAAAAGACATTTATATTATCTCTAGTTCTACTATTTCTCTGTAGGAGCCCTCTTCCTAAATATGCTTATTGAAGTGAAACAATTTTACAGCTTCTGTGTCTGTCAACTTTTACTTATAGGCTACTTGAATAATGGAAAGAAGCCACTGGTCATAGAGTATGGACAGTTGTTTCTCTCCAGGTGAGTTGACACTGTCAACTTTATTTTGCTAACAGGCAGCAACCAGGGCCTTTTTGATGCTGAGGTTCCTGATTTTGGTAAGATAGATACAACACAAACTGGAATCCTTACATATGGATCTAATGAGTTACTTTGGAATTATACTTAACTTTACATTGCTGTACCACTGGTGACTATAATCTTCCCAGGGTTATAGTTTCATGAATACCAGTAGCAGAGCTGTCTTAAGCTCTGGATTTCACCCATAGCCCAGTCACCAGTCCCCATCTCCACATTACAGCTCACTGCTTCTCACCAGTGCAGCTCAACTGTGGGACCAGCCTGAAAAACAGATCTCTGGAAAGGAAAGAGTTGGTTAAAAATAACATCCTAAAAATACGACTTTACACCACTGAAGTTAAAGCCTCATGAACTGCATGTAGGACAGTCTGCTTGCCTCAGCCTTCTTGGGTCTGATGCGAGTGTACTGCAATAAGGATCTGTAAGTGGAGTGAGCAGCTCCAAAAGGTTGGGAGACTTACGAAATAAGGAGAAGTCTAGCTTACAACCAGTAAACAGGACCCATTTTCCCCATGGGACCTTCAGATAAGGGCCTGAAAGCAAGCGCACTGCCCCAATTCTCTAATTATCCACAGACCCCAACTCACCTCATGCTTGGAAGTGAAACTCGCCATTCCCAGACTCCCCATCCCCTGGTGCAAACACTTCTTGGTTCTATGGTCAGATCTGGCCTATTACATGTGACAGCAGACAGGTGGGAACTATGGCTGGGAAAGCCTCCATAAAAATCTGTGGCCCCTGCTGACTGGAATTTTATCTATAGATAAGTATTTGTATAACCTTAATTAATAGGATTACAGATATATGCACATAAAATACAGCCAGGATAGTATGTATATATGTTTGCATGTATCTATGCATGCATACATACAGTATGTGCAGAAAGACAGATTAATGTTAAAGGAGCATTCACAGACAAATATATGTAAAGTTTTGAGAGGCTAGAGCTACTTGTAGGAAGATTTGCTTTTATTATTTAAAATTGCATTACATTCCCTTGTACTGTTTTATTTCTCTGCTTCACTATTGCAACATTAAATTATCCTTCAGTTGAGTACTTGAATTTGACCATTTTATGCTCCATATCCACACATACGAGTGAGCTGCCACACAGCACTGATACTTTGATTGCAAAGAAAGAGCTTTTTTTTTTTTTTTTTTAAAGAAATAGACTAGTAAAGATAAAACACAGTGAATTCTTCTGGGGCTGGACTTTCATCCAGCTGTCCCCAAATGCAATACAAGCATTAGAGAAAGAGCTGTCTGTTCACTGTTAGTCTGAATGAATTACAGCAATCCCTGCATATCCTTCAGTGTCAACTGACAACATTCTGATCTTTGGAAGGTTTTATTAAAAACTACATTGTATCAGTCTGTTATCAATCATCGCTTGTACAATTCGGATCCTTTTAATCACTTGGAAACTGTTGTACAGTTTCTACAGAAATAACTGGCGAGATGGCATGCAGCATAAAACTGTATTTCTAACATATCTGTTTGTTACTGAGTAACAGAATGCTTCTTCATAAAATTCATAAAATTGTCTGTGATTACCTTAAAACAGAATCAAAATTTAGAATATTTCAAGAATATGGAGAAAAGATGCCTAGGAAATCATTTTACATTAGCTGTGAAGAGATACATAAAGCATTTTTCTACGTGTCTAAACTACAGCTGACAGTCTCGTGAAGCTTTATGTATTTCCATGCCTCAGAATTACCACCCTAGGAAGAACAACTCTCAGACCAATTTTGAAGTAGGAAACATTGAAGCCACTTGCATGTCCCTTACATGAAAATGAATCATTGATACTTAATAACTAAAGGATGCAAGTTGCAACTGCCTTTTGTTTCAATATGTACTCAAATTTTATCTGACAAGTGAACATTTTATGTATGTCTGATCAGCAAAACATCTGCCTGCCTCCACCTCTCAGCACTCTTTGGCTTTCAGCTGTGCCTCTGAATAGGACAACAGAACTGTGGTGCTTCTCCAGTTGCAAAATGCACTATGTATAAACAGCCAGTAGTGATTATAAAATGCTTAGGTACTATAACAACTATGGAAATATCTCACATAATTTCATACAAGGAATTCAATCGCTAACTTTTGTTACTGTTTTAGGAGTTGCATCATAAATACAGTCATGTGTAATTAAAGTTCTGTCAAAACACCTGTGCTTTTACATCATGACTTTCAAAGGAAATCTATCTGTGGCTAATGTCATGTTGTTGGTGACAGACCAGACGCCCTGCTGAATAAAATACATATAGGAGCTCTCTTGCCATGCTCAGCTACCCTATTGTTGCAGAGCTGAGGGATCAATTACAAAGCCACAAACTCAGGGGCTATTCTGAAACAGTTTCTAAAGGTTTATCTAAGCCACCCAGAGAGACAGCAATAGCTGCAGAAACTTATGACAAGGGTCTCCAGAATACATTTCTAAATTCTTCTGCGCTTCTTTGTCCATCTTTGCCCTGCCTCCACCCTCCCACCCACTCTGGGATTGAACTGCCCAGTAACATACAACAGCAGAACCACGCTCAGCCACGCCAAAGCTGAACACACCAGGAGAAAAAGTTACTTCATTTCTCAAGACTAAAATATTGCCTGAGTTTAATTTCAGTAAGGAGCAGCATATGACAAGGAACATATTTTTGAGTTGAACAGTGGGAGTTGGTTTAGCTTAATACACTTTCTGAAGTGTGCTATCACTATGACAAATATATATCTTCATGAGGACAGCTTTGTTAGAAGTGTTACTGATAAGAATCAGAGGGAACGAAGAAAAACTCAGCCTTCGCAGAGCTGATCCTGAATCTGGAAATGTTACATTTTAAATACACAAGCAGATGGCATTTAAATAAATTAGAAGCAAAGAAAAGGAGAATTTATACATGGCAAGGGAGAACAGGGAAAGCAAGTTTAGCAGTATCTGCCAGAGATATCTTTTAATTCTTTTAATGTCCATATACCATGCAGGGTGGGGAGGAATCTACAGCAACAATTCACTTATTTTAACGCAAGTTGTTCAGCCATCTTAATATTTTCATCTTTACACTGAAAATCATTGGTCTCCGTAATGCAAAAATGAAGTTGCTTCAGGCATGGTGCTGCAAACGCAGCATAATTCATTGTGTTAGGATATCTTTTCAGTTACAATATCCTTAGCAAAAGCAATAAAAGGTGAGCACATACATCCCTTTGAATTTCAGTAGCTTACAGAAACTAGCTAGTACAGGTGGAAGGTTTATAACTAAGCCAGCAGAATCTAGGCAGCAGCAATAGGTTTATTCAGCTCTGTAGTTATATAGTTCTTCATATCTTTTGTATGAACAGAAATCTCTGGCCTATTTAAGTCCCACTTTAATGTGCTATAATATTTTTCAAGACTGTCATAATCTCTTGAAATGAACTCCTCATGCTCTTTGATGATATATGAAAATGTATCTTCTTTACATTTGTATTTATGGGTGTTTTTTACAGTACAGAAGAAAGATGAAAGGTCATTTTATACACCTACATATAGATTTTTAACTATTTCTAATATTCAGGGCATTATCAGCAAGTGGTTACTTTTCTGTAACTCTCACTGCACTAGTAATGAGTAACTCTTAAGTTTTAGATTTATTAGTAAATAAGAATATTAATTTTATAGATATTTGTGTGTGTGTATGTGTGTACATTCCTCATCTATTTTATTTCTGGCACAAAAGATCCACAATGAAAAAGAATGTTCTCGGTAGGGACAATTGAGTTTTCCTGATCTTGGTGCTACAGTAAGTGTGAATTAGGTCAAAATTTTTAAATATGTAAGTGCCTTCTCACCAGTTTTGCCTAGTGAAACTTCTGTTTCTCAGAGTGATATATTTGGTGCCCTAAAATCAGCATCTAAAGGAAAACAAAATTTATCACAATACCACCTGGAGGGCATAACAAGATACCCCAAAGAAGCACAATACTTCTAAAACTGAAAACATGGAGAGTTAACAGGAACATTTCTCCATTAGGGAAAAAGAAAAAAAAATTGTTCTCAATTTTCATTTAAGTTTAGCAATGATACTGATATGAAAAATAATTAAAATCACACATTCTTAAAAGTCCTAATCAGCATGAAAATGATACCAGTGTTTTCAAAATTGCTGTGAAAACAGCTGCTATCTCTGAAAAAGGAACACCACAATGCAAGTGTTGTTGAAACCTCCTCTTGGTCTTATCTTTTAGTCTTTCTGCATGGAAGCTGTCATTCCAGCCATTCAATGACTCCGAATAAGTGGCAGAAGTTACAGATTAGCTCTGAAACTACAACATCCCCAAAACACTTAGCTAACAACTCTTTGAACATCAGGCCTACCATAAGAGAATGAAGGCAGGGAGCTAGCCAAACCATAAGTACCTGGAGTGAGGGGAAGAGGCAAGAGAAAAGTCTTTTTAAGTCTTTCTAGCCTGCTTCAACTAAGGAAATAGGCTATACTGGTGTTGCTCTGAGAGTTTAAAGCTAAATAAAATTGTGCTTCTGAAATAAGAGTCTGAACAGGCTTTGTCATGACATTAGCTCTTCCAGGGTTGGAGAGCCAGCACAGCAACTACCGGGTTCAGCAAGCATAACACTAGGCAGAGCTAAAACTAGTACAGAACACATGTTTATAGGCAGGATTGGATGAAAGAGTCCAATGTAATCATTTATAGCTCCAGTTAGACTAATTTGAACTTGTTTCTGAGTCTGGCCTGAAACTGAGTCATCTTCACTTTTCAAATGAAATGCAGGAGGCCTAAAACCTTTACCACAACGTTGAATGAAAAGAAAATAATACTGAAACATATTGGTGCTGCTCTGGTATGTAAAACTACCCGTTTCAATCAACTCAGAACAGAAATTCTTAGTAAAGTGTAAAATCGTCCTGTACTCAAACTGCACATGTAAAAAAAAAGTCTCAGTGAACTATGTTGATGTTTGATGTGGACAGCACTCTGCCACTTTTTTTTCCTCATCAGAAGAATACCTTGATATTACTGAGCTTCACTCTTCAGGGAGGAAAGCCTCTACTTCACATATAAGACAGAAAAAACAGAAGCCACCATATTATCCTTTTTTTTTCCCCACACTTGAAACTGCAGGGTTAAATCAAAACTGGAAATTCCATTAATTGAATTTGAAATTATCTTTATTTAAAATTTGTCATATGATTATGAATCACATACACCCATACAAAAAGTCAAGTGAGCCCTCAGTAAACTTTCATATTTACTCAAATGGTGTCACCATGAACATGTTACTGTTACTCTGTTAGCTCTGTCTGGGGATATACAGATGTCTTGAAGATGCTGTTTAAAGACTGCTCACTGCAGAAAACTGCATAGGTGGACCATATGTTTCATTAGGTCAACAACAGTCATTTCCCTTTTCCATCAAAAGACAGTATACTTGAGCAGATTGTATAACACTTCTGCACTGTTTCAAATGTACAGAGTACAGGGTTTCTACCTCAACTTTGAGAGCAAAGGCCATTACTTTCTCCTCAGTACTCTAGTCAGTTGATATAGACCAACCACATTACCTACTTTCACCCAAACTAAACATTATAGGTACAGTTTTTAAAAAGAAAAATTTCCTAGTTTAGCACATCCTACTGCAATCCAATCTTCCTAAACACTAGCCAAGGATTCACACACACCCCTCTTCATGAACGCCATCTAAATCTATCACAGTATCCTCAGTGATACAACTTCTCTTTCTCCCAAACCCTTCAATATTTGTTTTCATGCCATGCAGCTCTGACTTCCACATGCTAACTTTCATAGTGCCTTCCCATGCACCAAAAGTAACTCTCCCAATATCCCAATGACATATAGCCCTATCCCATAATAAGAAACACAGTCCTCAGTACCTATACAAACATGAAGTTCATCATGGGGCCAAGGCCTAAGGTTTATCTACATATGCTTCTTTTAGACAAAACTACTGTTGCTGGTGTAAAAGGTTTCAGGTACTAGTCCAAGCTTCTGATGAACCCTCTCACCTGTCAGATCTAACAGATTATTAACAATCTTCAGTAGCCTCTCAAAGAAAAAAAAAAAAAAAAAATTTCAAAAGCTGGATATGGTCAAGATCATTCTGGTTCCAACAATACCATTTTACAGCAGAAATCAGTACTACTCTTCTAAATCTGATATCCATAAGTAAACGTTTCTGGTCAAGAACAGTATGATTAAGCTAACAAAAAGGCAATCACTAGCAGCCCCAGAGAAGACAATCAGGGATGAGAGCTCTGCTCAGGCAGAGCGAAAGGAGCAATAATGAAAACTACTTTCGCCACGGCTATCTAAAAGGTATTGTGGATTCATGTGCTTTTATGCATTTAACCATGTCGCACCAGGTAAAAGTTCACACAGTTGCCTGGTGATTCCCAGAATTTCTGTGGAGTTTCTGTGTCTGTCTAGGATCTCATGCCATTTTATAAAACCTACAGAAGGATTCATCTCATCTTTTAGCCATCTGAAAAACAGAGGTCATATTTAAACTAGTCTGACTATTTTCCTTTCTCTGTAGTAAGCAGAGACACCTCCACTGGTACCTCTGCAGGGAAGATTTCTTTTTCCTAACTTACAATAAAACTCACCGTTTTCTGAAGGGATCTATGTTTCTCAAAGGGTAAAGAACTTAGAGTAGATGCTGCTGCTAAAATTCAGTGTACCCACTTCTACATTGGTGCTAACTACTCAAATGACTTACTGAAGAGCAGCTCAGAAAAAATCTATTTACATTCAGTTGAAGGACTCAGGGCTCACAAAAAGCTCTGACATTTCCATGAAGTCGCCTATTACACTCTTGTAACAACAGCATCACCATTGATTTTTTTTTTTTTAATTAATCATTTAAAAGCCAAGCTGATTTAGCTGAGTAGCTAGTGGGGATGCCAGCAGATTTGGTCACCTTCCTTTTACTATGGGCTAACTGACCCGCTACTGACAATAATGCTACTAACCAAACATTTTCCTTGTTCGAGAGGTTTGGATTGTCTTCATGACACAATTAAGAAGGGAGGGAAATCGCTACATAATGAAAACATTTCAGTCAGAAGATTATAATTTCCACCAGTGTCCATTCATTTTTATTTTATATAAAGATGCTTTATGACTATATGGAACTTTTCCTGTCTCCTGCAAACAATATCAGACATATCACAAGTCACCAGAGAGAGATGAGGTTTCCCTTAAACTTCCAAAACTAGTTACAATGCCCATTATGAGCTGTATTATATTAATTACTGGAATTAATTGGCTTACCATTTAAAAGAGTTTAGAGTAATAGAGTAAGTACTAAGCAAAGATTATTTTTTCCCTTCTTTCTTAACCTCATATTATGGACTCATTTCCTACTCAGTTTGTTTCAGCTTAGTAACTCATGGTTCCTTTTCAAATTTCAAAGCATTGCTCTGAGAAAAAACATTGTTTTTTCCTACAGCTAGAGCTGGAATTTCTCCCTCTGGAGCCCTGACCAGCTGCTGTTTTGAAGTGTTCACAGTTTAGAAATTTAAAAAGAAAAAAACAAAAACAAAAAAAAAAAAACCACCTCCCAACAGAGGTTTCAAAGGTCAGGGTAAGAGTGACATAGTTCATTCTGTGTACGAATGCTCTGTATCAACAAATAGCCCGCTGTGTACAGAGGCATTAGGCTTGTTTAAAGTAACTGGTCAAAGAAAATATCAGCTTTCAATTCTGCTGCCTAAACATGGATGATAGCCCCAACTGAGATGCTCAATGTTATTAAAAAAAATCCATGTGGAGCTGTCAGGTATGGGCCAGTCATGGACCAAGAGGATCTCCTCTGGAGGCCAGCAGGAGCAGTAGCTAGGGGTCTTCAGGACAGCCCAAGGCATTTTAAACAGTAACAGATAATTATGTTTAGGCACACTAATAAAGTTCGTAGCGACTCCTCTCCTGCCCTTCCTCATTCCAGAAGTCTATGTGCCACTCCCTGTGTATCTCCCTTCCCATGCTTCTTTCTCCTAGACTCAGAACACCACACAACTAACAACTCATTCAAACTCAACAGAGTCTAACATTCCTTTCCCTCTCTCCTACAGGGCTGTGATGGATTCTTTCTCAGTGGAAGAGACTGGACAGCTTTCAGAAATACTGTGTACAGTTCAAACAGACACTACAGCTATAATGTCATAAGAACGCTATGAAAATCTACAAGCCTTGGCATGCTGAAGGTCAGATCAGATCAGCATTTCTTAAATTTTCAAGCTGGCAACCTCTTCATCAAGAAACCAAACTGACGATCGTTGTCAACCACTGTAAAAACAAGACTAAAAAATGCATTAATTACTGCCTTCATTTTATAGATAGAGAAGGAAAAATGAGCCATCTTGCTTGTTTTAATATAGCAATTCCAGGTCAGAGTTGGACAAGAGGCCACCTTACTAGGGAGAAATACAAAGTATGAGAGCAGAACTAAAGCAGAGAATGCAGACAACAACGCAGAGGGTCATCCTAGAAGAAGCAGAAGAGACAGGAGGAAGGACAAACAAAAGGGAAGTAAAAAAGCAGTAGCAGCAGAACGAGTGTTGATGAAGATGATGGAAGATCAAGCAAGGCAGGAGGCAATATTGCAATGAACAGGTTAGGAACGTGTCAAAGAGTCAAGCTAATAATAAAGCAATTTTAAAAAGTGAACAGTTAATCACCAGCGCTCTTGGGAAATCACTTGGCCATCCTACAACAACATCCCAAGATGTTTATTCTGGGCCTGCAATGCCTCACACAGCAACAGGAAGCAGTACCCACTCTCACCAAAATATTCTCTGTCAGCAATCAAGGAATAGAGCAGAGGTACATGAGTTTCCTTTAAAAATCAGAACAGTTCCCTCCTGAACTACTTCTTTATACGGCTGAGCTATTTTTACATCATAAGGAGGAGTTTAAATTCTTCCATTATACACTTCAAAAACTGAATCCTGTTCTCCAAAAATATTAAAAGAGCAAATGTTAATGGTCTGATTTTGTCTTCCATTGTGTAGCACATACACTAAATCCCTTGGAAAATCATTTTCTGAGACTTTGCATTCACAATTTTAAAGTGTTTTATGCTGCATAATGTAAACAAGACCTTATCATTTTTGCATGAACCAGGTAATTAGTACTTCGAACATACATGTAAGAAAAAAACATAATATATAACAGACATAACTCCAAAGTTTGTTGTACAGCAAATCTAAAGAAAAAGATACTTCCTAATGTCTAGAAAAAAAAAAAAAAGTTATGTTTTAACAGTACAGTGCTCACACAAACTGCAGTATTTGTAAATTAAATATTGATTCATATCCACCGACCACAAGACAAAACAGTACAGGGTTTTCTTTCACCCGGACTTTCTGTAACATACGCAGCCATGTCCCAGAAGCGGATTCTTCAGCTGTCTGTACTTCTACCTTTCAGGACACTTTCAGTGGTGAATTAAAAGCTTTCTGAGAAGCCCAAGTTTTTCCCAACACTATGCAAGCTCTCCATCACTAAAGTGCCTTAGATATGTCTACTTCCTGGGTCTACACATCATGAAAGTTTAATGGTACAAATAACACTCCAATTAAGCTCAGGGGTTAATAAAACATCTTTTTGGCTCACTTAGCTGCTCCAGCAGGAGACTCTGCCCGTATGAGATTTGAACCATCCCCAGGAAGATCTCCTCTCCACTGATGAAATAAGGAACCTAGGGCAATCAGCTTGCTAATTTAGATATGTCAGCCAAGTGCCTAAAGTTGAATGAATCCAAGCAAAGTGCCTATCAGTTAGGCACTGTGTGTCTGACCCTTGAGACATCCAAGTTCCTTTACACAACCCACAGTGGTTACACTAATTACATGGATGTCTAAATATAGCACTCAGAATAAAATAAACTGAGTTGTAAAATGAGTTTTCAGAGAAGAAATAAACGTATCCCACTGTCACTGTGATACCGCAATGCTATTAAGAGGAGGAAAACCAAGTCCCACAAACCCACAAATCTTCACGCAAGTAGCTTCTTTATGCACCACACACGAAGTTTGCTCAGTCTTTTATAACTGGTGCCTTGTAAAGTCCCCTAGTTCCAGTACCTGAAGTATCCTGGAAAAGAGATTCTGTGGCCTTTTCATAGAAACACTTGGGAAACTGGAAGACTATGAAGATGCAGATAGCCCTGCCCACTCGGACACAAAGACTTCCTAGCACAGTATTCTGCTCTCCAACAGTGGCCACAAGCAGATGTTCAAGAAAGGGTAAGACCAGGGAAGTATAAATAGCACTCTCTTGACTATTTCCCAGCATCTATTTTTAAACCATGACATCTCCTCCCATGGAGGACTTCTCCAAGTACTTCTCCATGTCTCCCCTTGGACCTTTTTGCATTTACCATCTCTTTTGACAAAGAGTTTCACAGATCTACCACCTGCTGCAGTAACAGCAATCTTTTTGCACTCTCCAGCTGTCTCCTGATAACCTCACTGGCTGGCCCTTTAGTCTTGGCTGGAAGAGACCATCATCTCCTCCCCCCCAAATCACTCACAGCTTAAGAGTCACAACTGTCCACATGTAAAGAGTGCTTACTTACCAAATCGTTCCCCAAAGGGAACCTATTCCAGCCTCAAAGATCCTCGTAAGAAAAAACTCTATGCATACAAAGGAATTTTTCTGTGTATTGCAATTGGATTATAATTAAATGTGATACAAATACAGAAATGAATTTTATATTCACCAGCCATAGAAACACAATTAAAAACCCTACTGTATATCTTTTTCAATTAAATAAAACCCAAGGCTTTATCCACCTCTCATTTTAACTAGTATTTATAAAGATTTTTAGTCTTCAAAAATCTGGTTTCTAAAGACCTGATGTATTTTTCAGAAACAAAATTAATACAAGAATTAATAGCTTAAAACCCTACACAAGCACTTTCCAGTTCAAAATATGATGTGGAAAACAAGCACATCTCTACAAGCTAAGTAGAACTTTTAACTGTGGAAATTGGTTATTCAAATCTAAGTGTTCCTGCTCCGGCAGGGGGATTGGACTAGATGATCTTTCGAGGTCCCTTCCGATCTCTAACATTCTGTGATTCTGTGAAATGAGAAAAATCCCCAGTTCACATTCATTACCAGAATTCACTTCAATTGGCAAACAAATCTACTGTTCCAGTACATCCAGAAGACAGTACAGGCCATAAGACCAAAAAAATCTTAGTCATTGGATGACGAAAAGGTTCCTTCAGATTCTCCACAGTTCCAAATGGTAACAGAGGTTGCCAAGAAGCCAGAGGAGCCCACAGCTGGCAACAGCAACCACAGACATCTGACTTCATGTAATTCCAGGAACAAAGCTTGGTCAAAAACAGTCAAGTAGCCAAGAGTGTCACAAGAAAGTGGTTCCTATAGAGAACACTAGCTGATTTACTACAATCTCAGATGAAAAGCACTAGTTTCAAACGCCAAATATCTGTGGAAATGGACCTCAATGAAACAAAAAGTGAACAAACAAACACAGGTCCCTCTGATATAGCAACACATCTGAAGCCTAAATGTCCTCAGATACACCCACATCCACCATACAGATTGTTCAAATGGATGACCACGCAGACAATGGAAGTCCTTCACCAAGGGTTGCAGGGTCCTTTGTCTCCACGCACAACCCCAGCACCCAGCATTGACACTAAACACATCGCTGAGTAGCCAATACAGCTCCTGCATAATAAGCTGGTCAGTATTTCAACAGCAGAATTCTTTTGAAAAATATAAAATTTCTTTCCAACTAAAATAATTACATTTGGTTTAGTTCATTCTTGTTAGAAATGGACAATACATAAACAAAATTTTTCATTCTTTAAAACATCTACATTTGAAATAGAACATTTGCTACAAAATTGACACTGTCATTAAAAAGCTTTCTAGACTACATTCGTCAATTTTCACTCCCACTTGAAGACATTTCACATTTCATTTACAAATCAAATGAAACACTCCTGAAATGTCCCAAAAAAAAAAAAAAAATCCTGATTTTTCTTACAACCTTAATGAAGTACCCAATCCTTTGTAGTGGTGACAGCAGCACATCAGTTGACAGTCCCAAGGCTTCAGAGAGCACAGGCATGTTTTCTGTATCAACGCATCCTCCTGATGCACACTCCTTACACTGCTGTAGCTAATGCTGCTTTGTCTTTTCCCTCAGAAAATTCTTTAATACTACTGCAAAATCAATATCATAGGAAGACTAGAGTGTTTTAATTTTTTAGTCTTTCTATTCACCTGCCGGACTACTGTCCCTAACCTTCCATTTTTCAGAAAAAAAAATAAAATTCACTCCTTCAGCTTAAAGACGCTAGTAGCACATGCTTAAACTTATGTTCTGATGAACTCAGAACAAAGATACCTATGTTCATATGCAAATCAAATTTTCAAATTGCAAATTATTCCCTATAGTATTACTACAGAATAACTAAAGTTTTCAAGCCATTTTTCATATTAACTCAACAATTTTACTACAAGTATTTGATGAAAAAATACAATTTTACTTGTGACTATTCCTCTGTTCTGTCCCAAAGAGATCCAAACTGGAACATACTCATTTCCGATGAGATTTTTTTAAAAAGACATACTACAGCATAATGATAACCCATGAAGCACGCTGAGTTGAAAGACCATATGTTGCAATTGTGAAAGATATTCTGAAGCAGATACAGCCACTACTGCCTGCTGCTACCTGGCATCCTCAGTAAACTACCTGAAGCAATGATTGGAGTCCCACTGTTTGTCCTTTATATTCAATGGAATTTTTTTAATTATTTTTTTCCTCCTAAATTTTTGGCACCTGTCAGTCTGTAACTTCCTTTATGAAATCACCGTTATGTACCTGAAGCCAGGTATGAAAGGATACACAGAAAGTCTGATGCAGATACCATGTTTAACACATATGCACATTTCTCCAGGAGAACACTGCCTGTAACCCATCATTTAAAGATGACAAGAAACAAATGCCACAACATTCTTATAAAAAATTCATGCAACAACCTCATCTAGCAACATCAATTACTTTATCTATCTCCTACACTGTTAGCTGTAAGACTAATAAAGCTACTCAGCAGGCAAGGGATTTAATGAAATAGACCCCGAGTTCCTGGGAGGATCACCTGTGGTTCCAACTCTAACACTTCTGATCAAATACAAGCTCTCTTCCTGCTGCTCAGCAACAGGCTTTACTGGATCTTGATCAAACATGCTCCAAAGGAGGGAGGATGTAATAATATGGTGTAAAGTATTCAAGTGTGTAGGAGTACAGTTGAGTGTGGTGAAAGGAAGAAGGAGAAGAAACGATTTAAAAAATAATAGGAACTGACAGCTTTTACATTTAGGTCACTTGAGCAGCAAAGCAAGTTCGCAGCAATTCTTTCAATAAGCAACAATACAATTAAGCATATGTACTAATCACCATTAATAAACCACATAAACCAGTATTAAAAAATACTGTCTTGCACTGTTACAGGTTCCCAGGTTCCACAAATACTTTCAAATTCTGTTCCCTAAGGCTTAGGCATCAAGATACAAACATTACAAAACAAACATCTCCCAGTGGCTATCTAATGAAAGTAAAGACCAAAATAAACAGCATCAAAAAAACCCCAACCCACTTATCAGTGAAAGGTCTCAAGTTCTCTTCCCATTGCCTAACAAATTTCAGTACTGTCTGCTACCTGCTCCTTTCAGTGCAAGACTGGAGAGGGGACAATTTGGCTTCCCTTCTCTGCAAGGAAGAGATGAAAAATTCCTTACTTATTGATCCTTCTAAAATAACCCAAACATTCCTTACCTTTAAATCTAGTGCATTCCAGCCTTAAATGTCCTTTAAAAAAGCTGACTTAATCTCCCATCTCTGGGTGAACTTCATGTTCTGGGGTAAACCTTACCTAATTTTGGCAGGGAATAGGGCACTTTAAAATAATCTTCATAAAATTCAATAAGTCTTCTCGTAATATTTAGAGCATAGTCCCCCGATCCTCTTCGGATTGCATCAGGTCTTGCATATAACCGTATCTGTGAAAAAACAAAGCAAAAGACTTATCATTTCAGCATCTACATTTTAAAGCTATCCTACCTGCAGAGGTGAACTATTCTAAGGTTGTTGTGAGATGGCAGGATTATTCTCTTAAAGCCAAAGCCGACTGTCATACATTTGTCAAAACATGTCATAGCTGAAAGCCAGAACTTCCACAATCAAGGTTACAAAGTTGAGAAGTCACAGTCTCCTACTTGTGTTGCCAAACAAAAGACCTAACACTCTTTGCATCAAAATAAATATTCAAAGAAAAACACTTATATGTGCTTGCTAGAGATATGATGGGAGAGTGGATTAGTATAATGGTTCTCTGCCCACATTGAATGTAGGCAGGATGCAGTGGCTCAGTAGGAGAGAAGTTCATGGTTTATTAAAGGCACATTATATAGAGTCCTGAAAGTATTAATAGACTGTGGAGAAAAAAAAAAAATAACCGTTCTCTTTTCTTTTCTCTGGCAGCGACACAGTTACAAACCTTGATGAGCTATGGAAGACTGCAAAAACAACCATTTATAAGCTCATTCATGTACACAAACAATTAACATTCCTGAAACCTCCACGACCGCTTCAGGCCTCTGTTTTCAGAAAGCAATAAGTTAAAGCTGTTTATACAAGCCACAGACTGCTGTCTTCAGTATAAAATAGCTCACACATCTGACTACGGGGAGCACCAAAGTGAACAGAACTCACCTTCATAATTCAGCATGCAAATGCAACCAGCTTCCCTCCCGATCAAGGAGGCAGCGGAAAGCACTGCCAGCTTATTTATCCCTGTCCTTACAGTCCTTAATGTTTCCTTAGTGCAAAGATGACATACAGCCAATGAGAACTGTTAACGATGAAAGGGATAGAAAAGAGAGCCACTTTTTGCTCTCCCTCCTCATCCTCGCTCTGATGAACGTGGCCACTGGGAAGCAGTGTGTGCTTTGTGGCTGCAGCAGAAGGTATCTCCCTGCAGTCCACAATGACCTGACAAACAAGACTCTACTAAATGTCAGTCCCAATAACCTCTGATTCGCTAATACTTTCTGTGGTAGGATTAAATCCCAGACAGGGTTCTGAGGAAAGCAGCAGGGCAGAAATGAGAAAATATCAATGTAAACGTGAAGCAGAAATATCAGTTTTGAAATGTTTCTAAATGCTCTGCTCTGGACCAAGAAAACCCAATGGGATTTTCAGCTTCACTGAAAGCACTACCAAGCACTGCTTTACTCCTCTTTTCCTGAATCACATTCAGTTACTCAAGTGGAAACCAGCTATCAAACCTCAGTACACTATACCTGGCAATTCTGTTTTAACCCACTCTCTCTTTGTTTTCACAATTCAGACACATTATTCTGCTTTTTTACTACATCCATCTTCATCTTTTTTCTTTCTGTTGTATTACAGACACAGTGCACAATCAGCCATACATAGTTGTCATTTGTAATGTAAAACAGACAACAGTGTAACCTAATGAGACATGTAATAAAGCAGACTTCTCATAAACACCACCTGAAAGCATATAAACTATTATCTGAACACCTCCAAGTCACTATTTTTGTTTATTGCTTCCTTCCACAGTTAAGTGACCTGTACATTAAATGTTCCCTTATCTGCTAAACTAAATATATTTTTTAACAAAATATATATTAACCACACAGATCCTAATTCAGACATTTGAAAACCTTTAGTTTATGGAAGGATGGTAAGAATCACAATTAGATTTGTGATGAACACTGCTTTGTATCATTAAACCTTTATACATAATTTTGCATAATTGATTTACTGGCACAGTTGACTGTATCAGCAAATTAGGGAAAAAAAAAAGTCAGCCAACCAAGTATGCAAAAAATCATTCAGTTTGACAGTGGCCAAATGTGTCCATAATAAGCAATAGGAGAACAGAAGAGAAGAAAAAAACAGGTACACGTGAAAAAAAAAAAAAAATCAAGGTTCAACTTACTGCATTACAATGTATGTCTTTTGGCAAATGCAGAAAAGGCATTTAGTGATGTCTGAGATGGAGTCCAAGAACCAAAGCTCAAAAACCGCAATGCTACAAACTTTAATTTGCCACCTGCCTAGTGCCGAATAGAGTTTTATTTTGCCTGTGAAGTTTCTCTGGGTGCATCTCTCCCTGTCCAGAACAGCTCTGGACTGCCACGGCTGCATGGCTCACACCGAGGTCACCCCTAAGCTGGAATAGTTCAGAAATTACCCGTGCCTTTGCCCAGGTCTCCCTGGCTTTGAGGCAACAGGCATTGCTGAAGCATGCCAGCCATCTTCAAATGCTGGGTCTGCTTCTGCCTTTCACCCAACAACCACTGAATGTGAAATGTATGGAGGAACCTTAGAGGCATAATCGCAGACTTACCCCTGGCCTCAGCAAATTCCCTCTTGGTTAGCAGAGGGCTACCACAAGGGACAGTCTGTGACACTCTGCCTACCTGTCTGGCTGTTTTGGATTATACCTTCTTAGGTGCCACTCATGATATGAGGAGCTGGGTCCAGAGTTCAGTCTAAAGGATGGCACCTATGAGCTAGAAATCAAAGTCCCTAATTTTCACATACTGATGCCCTTTAATGTGTATGGGCTTATGCTGACCATGTTTTACCTCCAAATCAAAAAAGTGGGGATTATATTATTCCCTTATCTTATATGAACATTCTGAGTATTAAGTAAAAAAAGACTGTAAAGTTTTTCTATATTACCTATTTTCTATATTAAGTAAATAAAACAGAATGAAGATTAAGACATGAGATTTGTTTAGCATAATGTCAATGTCAAGTATACTTAACAGTTTTATTGCACACACTTACAGCACTGTTCCCATTACATCTTATTGCAGTGGTGAAGACTGTATACAGCTTTGACTCTGGTCACAGGTGCCTCAGTTTGGGTATTAAGGAAATTAGTAACACATGATTAGTGACTAAATGAGACGGTGTCAGTCTATGTGATTTGCTTGGCATCTCATGGCAACTCTGGTGGCAGACGCAGCGAGGGAATTCAAAGATGGCATTCAGCCTCGTGGCCACCTGACAGCCTGCACTAAGCATCTTCCAAGTCTGTGAGTTACGAAGGTAGAGACCCTTCAGACAACAAGCATATTCACAGCACACCGGTGTTGTCCTGATGCAGCATAGTTCTCAGCATAAATGACAAAAATACCAGAAAAATATTATGAGGGATCATATTAGTAATGACACTGTCATAATACCTATGAAGATAACAAAGTTCACACAGTCAACCCAAATTCTGGGGTTTTTTTCTTAACTCCTTTGCACCCACATTTGCAACCCCTACCAATCTTTCAACGAAAGTTTTGACTACTAAGAAAATAAAAACCCAAACCTCTAATTTCTCTCTCAAATGGAACCAGACTGACTGCCTCCTTCTTACCACAAGTTTGAGTAACCAAGCTTGCACCTTCAGCCCTACAACCCAGCCCTCCACTTTGACATTTATAAGACACTGTTGTTCTTACACCACACAGCCACTGATGGAGGAGACCAGACGCGTCTCACTGGAAATAATTTTCACTTTTGTAAACAGCAGAGCAAGAAGTTATTATAGATCCTAAATGAAATTGCTGCAATGTATTTTTTCTTATTCTTTTCTAAAGTGAGAAAAAATGTGAGTTGTTTCCCCTTGTTTCCTTTCCAGAAGCCCTGGACTATTTTCATTAGAACTTTAAATAAAGACAATACAACAGCCACGCTCAGATAGTACAACAGAAAAACTTAATCCTGAAGGATTAATTTAAAAATATTAGTAACCTAACTCAAGTTCTCAAAATTACTTTGTCAGCATTATCGGAAAAAATACTAAAATATTCCTGAAACTTGTATGGTATTTGTTATAAGTGATCAATAATCTAGTTCTCTATAGTTAGTCAAAAGTATTTGTTGCACTAAAAGTGTACTTTCAAAAATAATTTGTACATATTCAACATTTTCTGTAGTCTCTCCTAATATTTCAGCACTTGTTACATAAAATAAGTCAAAGTAATTTAAAAATATTTTTAATACCAGGTTGCCAGAACAGTTCAATGTGATTGTAAATGTGAGCTGTTTCCCACAGTGAGGGACAGTTGTGATATATGCCAAGAAACGTGCAACAGATTTAGAACAAATCACATCTAACTAAAGTCAGATTATTAACCACTATGCATGAGAAAATCTTCCTGTCTACAGCAGATAAAAATTATTAATCAAAAAGAAAGTTATCACTTAACAAGAAAAAAATTCTGCATCAGGATGTTTTCAAGATGCAGAGGAACTATTTTCCTTATAGCACATGGCATGTAAACAGAAGATCCCGTCAGTGGTCCTGCTTCTCATGATCTGAACTATCAGTGGTCAAAATTCTTGACTTATTACTTCAGAGTGTTTAAAAAAAAATGTGAATTAGTAACTATATACAAGGTACAATGGGTAAATTCTGACAAGTACAAACCATAAATAGCAATGAACATCATAATTTCTGGTGAATAGTATGTTCATTGAAAATGTTTCCATTGTACCAAAGACCAGTGATAATTTCAGCATATGGTAAACAGAGGAATGAGTTCAGAAAAAGTAGAACTCATTTTGACATTTGACATTGCTCTGTTTTGACATTTTAAAATCACTAATTTTTTTTTTCTTTCTTTTCCATTAAAATTGAAGTACATTTAAAAAAAAAAGGATGAAAGGGATTAAGAACGGCAAGGAAAAACCTGCAGTCATTTTTTCACTTTCTGTGAAATATTTCAGGTAAAACTGAAGGCTTTGTTTAGTTTTGCTTTGCAGGTGGGAAGAATATGGAATACATTCAGCATTTTGACCACAGAAGTAAAAATCCATTACTTACACATGTCTAATTGCAAGAAGACTGCTGTCCGACCTTCTCCCTCTGCAGGAATTCACCAAAGATGAAGGAAGACAAGAGAAAACCACAGTGTGTTCTCCCTCTGGCATTAGAGGAAGACACTAATAACCTTTGCTAGAGGTGCCACAAGCCTGCCAACCTGTTTCCCCAAGGAATTAAGGAAGCTGACATCCTGGCAGAAATCAGGATGTTACAGTAAGAGGCTTCCAAGTCTGAAGTGTGCCATACACCAGAGCTCACTTCTTACTTTAAATAGCCACATCTACATTTGAAGCCTGCTCTTAAAGACATTATTCTCTACACCACCTCCTATTTTATGCGTGCAGCCTCTTTGAAACCTTCATTCTTACAGTGGTGTTATCTTTTTAGGGGAGTGTCACCTTGCTTGATATCAAGACATTTTTATTCTTTTATTTATTGTAACATTAAAGTTTGCTGATCACCATTATCCCATATAATAGTCTGCATTCATTCTGCAAGACATCTTTTCTTTAAATGTTTAGCCATCTTTTCCATGTTCTAAAACCACTCCAATTGCCATCACTGCCTCCCCTGATGCCCTGAGGGGATCACAGCTCACTGGATGAGAAATCCTACTCCAAGGGAATAAAGTGCACCTCTGTTTTAGCAAGGGAAGGCTTGTGAGAGCAGATGGCTCATTGGGATCTAACCACCTAACACAACACCCGCTGACTTCAACTGAATGACTCCTGTTAACTACAGGAGCTTTAGACAGACTTTCAGAGGAGACATGACTGATCCAGCCCCCGGGGGAGGGACACTTCTGCCAAGGCAACCTTCACCTACAGCATGTGCTATGTCTACAGTCCATGTTTTCAGATCACCACTCAAGTAGTCCTTGTTAGGCAGTGCACAGGTAAAAAAAAGAAAAAAAATAGTCCTTTTAAATGGCAGTCTTCTGGTTGTGACCACTGATAGTTCAGATCATGAGAAGCAGGACCACTGACTGGATCTTCTGTTTACATGACATGAGCTATAATGAAAACAGTTCTCTGCATCTTGAAAACATCCTGATGCAGATCCTACACAGCAGTAACCATTGCTGTATCTCCGCCACAGCATCAGGTACAACAAGGCCAGTTTTGTTCCTGACTAGAGGAGAAGATGCATCTATAATCATGGTTTGGGTCAGAAGGGACCTTAGAAAGCATTTATTTCCAACTCCCCTGCTGTGGGCAGGGACGATAATAATTGCAGCCCTTGGTTCACACCATCTAATACCACGGTCATTGCCACACACGCGACTCCACAAAACCACTCCCAAAGGTACTCTTGACCCACGGAGAGCCTTTGCCCAGCGCTGACTGCTGTCACATCACATAGGCCTGTAGGACCACTAGAGACCTGAATCTCTCTTTTGTGCAGCTTGGCACTATTACAGCATCTTTCCAAGGAAAAGAGGCTAATGTTCAAAAAATGGCATCTACCTATTTTGCTACTGTCTAGATTTCTGCTCCCCCTTTTTTTTTTCTTTGGTACATTTTGCTGAATGTACAGACTGGGAGCAAATGAGGTGTGGAAATTGACCAGCAAAAGTCTGATGACAAACTTAACTCTTGTTTTCTCAGGCAAGCAGGGATTAGGTAACCTTGTATCAACACAGGAATTCACAATTAAGGATAGTTTCCCCTCCCACCGACTTCAAGCAGAATTAAAAGTAACTTTGTCAGGTGTTTTAAGGCAGCTCAGAGTGCTTTCCCATTATGAAACAGATGTTTCTGCACATCAGCTGGTGTCAGCAATGCCATCCTGGGAATAATTCTTGTTCTTTAATCCCTCCTCAAAGCCAGCAGGCTCCACATAAAGCATTGTTCTTAGGAGGCCTCTCCAAACTAGCTCCAGTCTTCCATGTGACTATACCCAGATGCTCAGCCCAGAGCTGGTACACCTGGGATTGCACTCACGATGATTTAAAATCTCCATTCAGAAAAGCACTTACGCATATATTTAGTTTTAAACATATGTTTAACCCCACACAATGCATTTCAGAAGGTCCTACCATTTCAACAGAGCAGCCACTTACAAATTTTATACAGGGGGAGGAAATATTCTTGTGCTTTTTATTTCAAGATCCATGATACTCCTACAGCAAGTGACACTCTCAGATGAAAAACTCATGCATTGCCTTTGTACTTAAAAGCTTCAATCTACTTGATAATCTGAGATCTCTTTTATCTTTATTATGCTCACTGACTATTTTAAGCACAGGTATTGCTTTTATTATTATTACAGAGATAAATACATGTTCACATTACACATTTAACACAGCAGACAGATGTTTGGACACAATAGTCTTGGCTGTGACCTCCTTGGGTCAATTCAGCAAACAAGTTCTGCAAATGAGTTCTTAAATGGGATAAATTCAAAAGAAATAACACTTCACTACATACGCGAACAAGCTACAAGCCAAGTTCCACTAAGAATGTGTATGCGCTGCTTCACATGAGTGCATAACTCTACAAGTTTTGTGTGTTCAAATGCAATAAATTTTAGAACACTGATGAGGGAAGGAGAGAACGAGAGAGGCAGCTGTAGTGAAAGATCAGCTCTCCTGTATTGAACATAGTTAAACTTGATAATGGGAAGAAATGACAGAAAAATGCCTTGTTTCAATCTCCTATTCATTATTCATCATGGACAATACCCAAAAGACACTGTATGGTAATGAAATGTGCTTACTGAATACCGAAGGGACAGCTCATCTTTATAAAGAGATTACTTTTCTCTAAACTGAGCAGTCACGCACAGCACTGCACTGAGCCTTTTTTGGATACAATTATAACCAAAAATGTTTTAATAAATTTAGGACTTTTTTTTCAAGACAGCTGGCAACAGGAAGAATTCAATGACATGATACTTTCTAAGGAAACACTGTTTTGCTGGAGATTGGGTAGACTTTTTTTTTTAAAGTAAACAAGCATCATCTTTGCATCTTAATTCAAGATAGCTTTAACTGGTTTAATAAAAGTTAAAATAAGAGAAGTCATCACTAAAAATAAAGTTTAGATGAAAGAAATGGTCACAGAGGGACTTATACTGGCAGAGAGGTGTCTCAGGAAACTAAATGCAAGCACAGGGGTGCCTGAACATTGTCGCAGGGCAAGGGGAAAGAGGCTTTGAACAGATGTAGCAGGTGTTCCTGGATAAAAGCTCGAAGCATGATCCTGAAGAAGTGAAAGAAACTTCCGGGGTTCCAGTTCTCAGTGGGAAAATGAGGAATATTAAGCAAAAATATTGCCTTGTTTTTTCAGAGTTGTGAAGGAGGGTGAGGGAAGGAATAGTTTTGTGCATCTCTTTTCTAAATAAACATGACTGCATGGGAGAAGCATCTAGTTGCCTCATCAATTTCTCATCTGAACAAATGCTAGTGTTTGCTGACTGCTCCAGCCAAAGGTGCACCAGTATATTCCATCAAGAGGCAAAACTGTCTTGCAGACACACTACAATTTCTAACTTAAGCAGAGATCATAAAATACTTTGGAAAGTTAATGAGCTGCACATGCATATAAATCCAACCAACGCTCAGCTGGCCTAAAATACTATACCAGCTATGTCACTGACCACAGGGCCATTAAGATTCATTTAGAGCACTCAGGATCTGTATCATCTTGTCTCAGGGACAGAACGGGAACATGTTAACAACTAATGTATAGCAAATGTAATTACAGATGCCATTTCATAGCCATTTCAGCCAACTAAGACTGCCACCATCCCACCACTACTCAGTCACTCAGCCTCAACCCTTCCCTTCCATCAGTCCTAGAGCTCATTTCATCTCACAGCACGTTTTCTATCAGACAAGCCCTCTAACTATGCCAGCCAGGCACGTAGTGTCCAGGCAGCCCAGTTTCCTCACCTGGCCACCCATCAGGCTGGTGCTAGAGCCCATGGGAGAACGCATTTGTGGATAGAAGAGAGGACCAGGACAGACTGGATACAGATAAACTTGAGTCATAACAGAACTTCAACCTAGGAGGAAGAACTTCACTAGTCTGGGGAATTCAGTGTCTAAATTGTTGAGATCCTCAGTGGTTAGGGATCCTTTCAGTTCTTTGTAGAAGGTGAAAAATCAGCATAGCTTTAAGAAACTAAGATTTACATCATTTATCTATTACACATTAAAACTCTGTATCACAAAACTAGGGGTAAGATGATGTGAGAGTAGCTTTTCCCTCCAGGAAAAATCTGCAGTAGATGCACCTCAAGGGTTAATGCCAGCTTCTATTTCCTTTGGTTGGAGCAAGATTGGATTGGCACTTAAAAGAATTCTCTTATTCAGAGTATTTTTCATGGGTTATTTTATAGTCAAAGCATTCACATGGCACATCATTCATAAATAATATTTCACCTATTCTTGGATAAACAAGAGAGCTACAAAAGTACACAAGTTTAAAGAAAGTGACGTACAACATTCAGCAGCTCTGTAGCATGACCGATTTCACCTGGCTAGAGACTGCTCTGTCACAAGCACACAGATGTTACCTTAGAATGATTTCATTTGAAATTATAATCTGCAACCATTATAGCTGCTGATTTATATTTTGGCATTGTCTAGAGGCTGTCAATATGACAACGAGGTTCCCCTGTGCTCAGCTGGCTACCTAAATAGGAGCAAGGGTTGACTTACTCTCATATCTTTCTGTCTAAACAGAGACAGGCAAAACATGGGGGAAATGAACAGTTATTGTCTCCATTTTATAAATGAAGGATGCAGAAAGATGGGCTTAATATCAATAAAAAAATCTGAAAGAGCTGGAAACAGAATTTAAAATTCCTCACCATCCTAAACCGATAAATCATGTTTTCATCATAAATCATCAAATTACTACTCCTAAAACACATTTTCTGTAAAACAGAAATTGCTCATCTTCAGAAGACATTTTGAAAACTGCAGTTCCCCACATTCACTCGCATCTAAGAGGAACCATACCATTCCCATAATAATATCTTGTCAAGTGGCTATTGTGATGAGACTGTTGCTTAAAGGGAAAGGCTATTTTATTATTCACTTAAAAGAAATTACTTTAAAATATTTCAACAAAGTGGTACCCTACAAAATAGCTACTAAGTAAAGTGATGTACTTGTCCAATGCATAACAAACCTGGGTGGAGATAGAGACAGACTGTACATGACAATCCAATGAAGATGACTGCAAGGGCACACTGGTACTTCCATGTTTCATATAAATTCAGCCCAACCATAGTGGAAACCATTGTCTGGTGGAGATACATTTCACTATACTCATCATATGTTTGCAGTAAATCTTAATTGGTATTAGAAAAAAAAAATCTGCAGTAAATAAAGAGAACAGATGACAAAATGCAGTCCTAAGAAAAGCAAAGGAAAAGCATCGTTCATCTGTGGGCTCAAACGCATTTACTCAATGCATAGCTTACAAAAGCAGCAGTAAGCAAAAGGAACACAGAATATTATCTTGTAAGGTACATGTAAACTTAACAGAAAACCTGTTTGAAAGGTAAATAGACTACTCCTATAAGGTGCTGAGTTTTAAAGTACCCTTTAAAACTTGTTGGCATTGAGAAAACTCAGCGCTTTGTAGACAAGTCCGCATTGTGCTTGACTGAGCCCACAATACTTTTTTAAAAACTGTACCTAGCCCTAAGGAGGGACAAAAGTATGCACATGGGAAATTTTGTGCTCTGACTGGTATAAAATCCATAATAGAAGCAAAAACGGGTTACATCAATAAGAGCAGCAACCATATTAACAGTAAGAGTTCCTTTAGGCTAAAAGCTTGTCGGAGCTAAGAGACAAACAATTTGGCCAGTAGAACCAAAATCCAGAAACCATGAAATAGGGAAACAAGAAATCAAATTTTTAGTATGGACACACACTAAAATCCACTAAAAAACCCTTCATTAATACTCTGTTTCCGACTCTCAACCGATATTCTAAATGTTTTTTAAAACCCTCCAAATCCACAGAACAAAATCAAAAAAAAAAAAAAAGCTAAATGTACTAGTAGTATCCAAACACTTCTGACAAAGCCATGGGCAGAATAAGTGCTTCAGTCAGAGAAGATAAATTAGAGGAGAGGTAGTTATCTATCAATAACATCTCCAACCCATGCTGGAAGGATTCCAGCCCCCTTCTGGGCACACCAATCTCAGTGTAAAACACAAGAATTAAAAAAAAAAAGTCCCAAAGGCAAATTATAATTATAAATAGAGAAAGTAAAAAAGAAAGGCTGAATCAATTATAACATTATTCCTACCTCAGGACTCTCATCTGAGAAAGATCAAGGCCACAACCAGGGATCAAAGTGATTAACCGCCTAACCAGCAGCCAGCAGAAACACATATGAGAAGTGGCAGACCATATATACAGAAAGAATCTGAACTGGCAAACAGGCTTTTTGCACCTTAAGACAGAAGAAGCTGCAAAATTTAAGTACTCTGACATATACAAACTTAGACAAATGTGATAAACAAGACTCTGAGGCATGCTGGTTTTAAACTACATAACACATGTTAATGTAACAACATACGAATCATTTAAATTAAAATAAAATACTATAAAATGTTTACCTGCAGGGTTATTAAGCAAATCACTTCCAATATTTGAAATGCTTAGATATATATGACTATGAAATATTATTTTTGCGCATTTTATCATTCAAATTATATTCCTCAACTTAAAACCTCGACTACTTGGGACACGTTTCCTATTAGAAAGATGTGAGTTAATCAGCAATGTCCTCTGCATGCCTATGCAAAAGGCTATTTGCTAACACCTTCTGACCAGCCACAGCTCAAACACCACATCTGGTTCACATCTGGACAGCTCGCCAGTCAACTAATCAGCTGAGATTAAACTAGGTCTGGATCACTATCACACAAGTTTCCCAAAACAAAGCAATTTGATGAGAGTTAATCTCTTAATTCATACCGATGTGCTTGTTAGCATAGATCAATATAGTTTATTTAGAACAGGATCACGTCTAAGAGCAGAAACAGAATTAAAACCCTTTCATATAAAACAGTCCGGGAAGCTAACTAGCAGAAAATGCAACAAGAAAGTCCAACAGATCATGGGAAGATGGAAAAAAAATATAAGTATTTCTGAAAACTGGGCTTTCCAAGCTTCTAGATGCTGCAGGCATGGCGATCATAGCACTGGCAAAACTGAACTCACACTAAAGGTTTAAGTCTTAAATAACCAATTAATCAGGTAAATAGGAAGACAGAAGCATTTTTTCCACAATAATTTATTTAATTCCAAGCACAATAAAACAGAATCCACAGATATATTCCTTTGCTGACAGTGGGGGAGAACACCGCTGTTTGAATAGTCCTTCCTCCCCTTTCCTTAGCTGACAAAGAAAGTTATTCCCCTGCTTAGCTTCCAGCTGACATCCATGTCAATATAACAGCTTCATTAGTCTCTCTCTTTTTAACACTTTCTTAGAGTCTAAGATAACGTCTCCTCTCATGAGACGTACCCTGACAGCACAGCGCGAGGTAAACCTTTAAAATGGCAGGCTTTATTTGCTCTCATCCTCTCTGTACTCACAGAATAAACTGTGTCTACAACTGGAGGATTTGCACCTCCAAGTATCCAGATTCACAAACATTAATTGCAACTACCAAGGGCAATATCAACCGTCCATGGGCAGCAGGAGCATTTGTGCACTTTAGCAAGTACTGACATGAACAAACACAAAATCTTTTGGAAGCTTCCGTGGGATAAAAACACTGGAAAGGATAAAGCAAGGACTTTGTAATGAAGCTTTCTCTAGGTTCAGTGTATCAGAACAGGACTTCTAGTACTCTTTTTTTCCCCAAAAGTTTCTGGTGCTTGACTTTGTGTTTGGGAGGGCAATAGAAGAGAAGGACAAATGGCCTGATCTTGTCCCCCTGTTTGTGTACTTCAATTATTTGCAACAAAGTATCAGTGAGGAGCATGAGTCCCTGTGCTGAAAATTTGACTTCCATAACAGGCAAACAGTCACTAATGCCACAGGGATCCAGGAAAATCACTAAAAAGAGAAGGGCATTGAAGGAGTGAGCTAGGCAGAGAAAGTGAAGGCTCTCAACTTGTTATTAGTCTATAGTCTATGAAGAGAAGGAAACTACTATCAGAAGCTTTTAAGAAAAATGTTTATACAAATACCACTCAATAATATTCTGCTGCCAGTTTTGCCTAAAGCTCTCAAGTAGCTTGTTGCTACCACCTCTAAAATATCTACTACACTTTTCCCATGAGGGTCTTCAAAGCTGCCATTTCCTATCAGGCACAGCAAAGAAAAAAAAAATCATGAGAGAATATCCTGGTTTCGTCTGGGACAGACCTAACTTTCTTCATAGTAGTTGGTGAGAGGCTATGTTTTGGATTTGTGCTGAGAAGAAGGCTGATAACATACTGATGTTTATAGTTGCTGCCAGGACAGTCAAAGGCTTTTCAGCTCCTCTGCTGTGCCAGTGTCTGCAGGGGCAGGAGAAGCTGGGAGGGAGCACAGCCCCAATTACTAGCCCAGGATTACTAGCCTAGGATTTGATCGTAGGTTTAGGATTGAGATACAAATTGGGCAGTGGTCTATTCCATATCCTGCATATCATGCCCAGTATATAGGTGAGGCTCTGTCCAGAAGCTGCCTCTCTCAGTCAGCTCTCCGTCTCTCAGACACTCAGGCTCTTATCTCTTCCAGGATTTCAGTTTCAGGACTCTCCCTGCCCTGGGATCGTTAACCAGGATCAGGCTGGGTCTTGGTCAGTGGGTGGTGAGCAGTATCACTGTGTATCACTCATTTATATATTTTACTATCATTATTAATATGGAAAATAATAATTATATTGTAGTTTAGTTAGAATCATAGAATGGTTAGGGTTGCGAAGGACCTTAAAGATAATCTAGTTCCAAACCCCCCTGCCATGGGCAGGGACACCTCCACTAGACCAGGTGGCTCAAAGCCTCATCCAGCCTGGCCTTGAACACCTCCAGGGACGGGGCACCCACAGCTTCTCTGGGCAACATGTTCCAGTGCCTCACCACCCTCACAGTAAAAAAAATCTTCCTAGTTATTAAATTGTTCTTATCTCAACCCACAAATCTCTTTTCCCTTTAGCCCTTTAATTCTCTCCCCCATCCCTGGGGCTGGGGGGGAAAGCAAGCAAGCAGATGTGTGGTGTTTGGCTGCCAGCCAGGGTCAAACTACAACAGGGAACTAGAAAGAAACCCCAGGGAGAAGCATCACGGCTGGATTGCAACATCACAGTGCTGATGGACTCCTTAAATTAAAGGTCAAAGCTTAAAAAGTTCCCTGGTTCAAGGACCAGTCAGTCTCATCGTTAATGCCCCAAAGGATTAAGCCTACAAGAGACAGTCAGCCTCCAGCTGCTGTATTTCAGGGACTCACAGATGCTAATCGGCAAGATGCTCCTCCCAAGTGCCTCCATGCATTACACTTAGGAATCCAAACAGGCCTTACAACTTTGACAGCTGCCATTTGATCAGTGTTCAGCTTGCTGATGAAAAAAATAAAAAAGGTTAGTAGTCACAGATTATGGTAAACAACTGATAGGGTACTTTGCCTCTTGTTTTTCTCTCTAACAAAATGAGAGGGCCTCATTACTCGCAAAAAAACCCAGCTAACCACAAGATCAGTGAAGGCCTGTGGGCAATGAGTTCAGTCTCAGAAAACGGTAAGCTTCCAGAGGACAGGGCACGTGGAGACATGAGCAACCTCAGCAGCAGCCTGGACTATGCTTGTGAGGAGAGAGCTCTCCTAGGCAGCAGAGCATGGTGCAGAGGAGCTAGCAGGCACGCTGGCATCGCTGCGTGTTACAATCCAGCATCGCTCAGAGACACGTGTACAGCAGAGGCAGGGCTGTGTCTGAGCTAATAAGCCTTGACTTGCAGCACAGTAAATGACCTGGGACACAATGCTCTGCTGACATTTCTATCCCACTCTCCATTCCAGAGGCAGCTAAATCAGTGCCAATTAAGGGATCACCATGCTGTACTTGCACTGTACTCCACTGAGGATTACTCATCTCTCTCTAAAAAAGAACAGATGTGCTTCATTCATTTTACGTCAATGCAGGAATGGGGTCAAATATGAGCTGCGCGATAGCTGTAAGTCAGATGAACAGCCATCATTCTCCAAGTTCTTCTCCATCATTTTCTGTATCCAGACACTACATCACAGACCCTTAAGCAGCCACAAAGGCCGCTCCATTGGTCTTCTCTGACCCAAGGTTCACTGATGCACTTGCACACTCTGCAAAGCATTCTTTGAATGCTGATTTTTACTTTGTTATTGGTGCTGAGATGGCAGGGTTTTTCAGACTCTTGAGCAATAGGTGTTCTGAAAGCTCTAGGGTAGTACTGAATGGAAAAAAAAAAAAAGCAGTTTAATAGGTGGTGGCCTTTGAGCAGGTAAAAACGGAAGCATCTTCATCACATGCAAGAAAGAGCAGGTATTTTGGAACAAACTGCAAAACCTCGATCACAGAGGGCTCAGGAATTACAGAAAAAGATTGAGTTACTAGGTCGCTCACACAAGCAAGCCAGTAAGCATAGCAAGGAAAAGATCTGATAGCACTTCACTCCCTTTTGGTCCTGCAGCTTAAAAATAAAACTGAGCCAAGAAAGCAAATACAGGGTTTGTCTACACTGAACACTGCAATGTTTGAAGAAGTGCTCTGCAATGTCTTTACTCCCACATTACACAGCATGAGCACAACTATACAGCCTCTCAATTTAAACTAGTGGTGAGCCTACACCTGACCTTAGTGGGTATGTTACCTACCCTGCTAGTTTATACAGTGGTAGCTTTCCTAGCTGTACATTTCACTGCATTCATAGGGACCAAGGACTTCAAATCTACAACAATCAATATCAACACAAATATTTTGAAAGTACAGGAATGGATGGAACAATATGACCCTGTGAACAATTCAGTCTCATTTAACTCTTGTGATGACAGAGTCAAGAGGAACCCAAGTTCAATCTGTGGACACAAAAAACAGGGCTCCCAACAGGTTTGTACATTGTAAACTAATCTGAAAATAAAAAAAGACAACCCAGAAAACTAGCACATTCGCAGCTGTACAAGGTGTTTGGAGGCCATTTGCAGTCATCTGTGAGTCACAATAAACAGTCAACAGCACTATACTGGTATGAAACACTACCCAGAACACTGAATTTTAACTGGGAGGGAAGGGATTTCATTATTGCTATTATTATGATTATTATATTGCAAATAGGTACTGTGGAGACACAGCATCCATGATTACAGAGTCTGTGATTCCACAGTCAGCTATTCGAAAAGAAAATTCCAGCTTGCAAACAGTTTGCAGATGTTCAAGACTACATTCATTAAAAATACATTGTCAGATCCAATCAGGAACAAAATGCAAGTTTGCAAAAGTCTTTCAAAGTTGTTGTGGATTCCTTCTTGTGTTTTGATTCCAGTATAAGCACATTCTAAAATGAATTATGTTTCCATTGTGCATTTCCCACAAACAGTGCAGCACTGTGCCAATGCATAATAATTTGAAACATTAATATTATTTGAAAATAACACAGAAAAGGTACTCCTATTGTTTCTTTTGATAAAATGAAATTGATAAGTTTGTTGAAATTATTTTTATACTACTTTCAATTACAATGTAACTTGGTCATGTAAATACTACCACTATAGTCTATAACCCTCTCCAGTAACTCCGCTTTCACCACCCAGGGATTCAGCTGCCTGCATGCCAAGGTCCAGCTCTGGTATTGCCTAGCTGTGTAACTACTGAAGAAGAGCTAACAGAAAGTCTGGAAGCAAATAAAAACATGAAAGTTACAAAGGTTAAGATTATCAAGACAGCATCAATGCTAGCTCAGGGATTCAAGAAGAAAATACCAACACAGAGGTATAAAACCATACGGAGAGGTTAGCTGGCCCCACTGGGAAGCACGACCTCCAGTCATCACCACCACCAGTGTCATTGAGCTGGCAGAAGATGGCAGCTCAGCAACACTGAGGGTCTATTGAAAGGAGCCACACAGGACAATCTTTCCCTTCCAACCAATGTCTGCCAGCCCAGCAAAGACTGTGAGCATGGTGAGCACACTAACACTGATAGCAGTAGCTCATTAACTCCTAGATACCTTGTGTGTGCGTTAGCAGAAAAAAAATTGGTTTACACTTTTAAGGGGAGTGTATCCTGCTTGTAGAATCTTTTTATACCCAGCTCAAACAAACCAAAGAGGGGTTATGACAGACCTCACCTTGGCAACAACAAAATTCCATTATTGGCAAAGCCAATAACTGAACAGGCACTAAACATGTAAGTCACACTCATTCTTACGACTTTACAGAATCGGGATATCTATTTCCCCTGCAATCAACTAATAACAAAGTCATTTATCTTTATAGGAATACAAGAATAAAATTTAAAAAGGCATGTATTTTACTTAAAACACCATCTGGGGTTAGCCCTACTGGGCAATTGTGCATTGCCAAGCATTGATTTGATTTTCATTATACTGCACTGACAGCAAAGTCATTTATCTTTTTTCAGCTCCCAGTCTCCTTTTATCTTTTTCTTACGCTTCGGTATTTTTCCTCTATCCTGCAGTGTTGCTGAATGCTGATGAGCAGAAAATGGTACAAAACCACAGATAGTCTCTTTCAGGTTAAAAGTTCAGGTATGGAAGGTCCAACTTTTTTCTATTTTGGAGTTCCCAAAGAAGCTGGACAATGCCAAATATACAGCTATATAAAGATCAATTAAATACTTCACTAGCTGTCCTTTTCTAGAATAGACAGACTTTCAAACAATGGCATGATGTTTCTTTTATGGTTCTAATGTGCTCTCCCTTAAGAGGAGAAATTATCTTCTTGCCACTGCAGCCTCAGATGTTTTAACAAAAAATAAAGTGAGCAGTGCAAAAACAGTTTTCCACATACCAGAACCACAATTTTTACTTTTTTTTTTTCATTCAACTTGTTACATTTGTAGATTACTGGCATTCCATAAAAATCAGGAAAACTGGAAATATAAAGAAGAAAAAAATCTTCCCGGTGTTACAGTACTTAGCTTTTAAGTGTGTTGGCATCGCACCAGGGATGTGCAAACAACTGACTTTCTTAAATCACCAGTTGAACTTGCCATTCTTAGTTTGTTAGTATTGAATCAAGTTTGCCTTAACCCTGTTTCCCACCAAAACAAAACCGAAGTATTTAATGTCATGACAGACAACACATTCCTCTTGAAGTAAGCAGAATGTTTCATTTCCTAAGATTTGTTCAAAAAACAAATGTAACAGAATTACAGTCAAAACACTACAGCTCATGGTCAGAGTGATGCTTCACCAAGCAGGCACCTCCAATGTCTTTCAGATCCTAAAGGTCTCCATGATGTACATGTCTGCACACAAGACAGTATCTGTACCTCCACTGCCAGTCAACGGAGGTTTGTCTGTTCAAGGGAGTCAACAGAACGTAAAGAGTGATTCAGAATATTCCAGAACAGATGTACCTACATGAGGTCAGCTGACACAGACTAAAATACACTCAAAGTGTTGAAGAAGTTGGTCGACTTCAGCATAGCAACTGTAATTGATGTTAACTAGACTTCTCACACAGCTGTGACCCGAAGCGTAACTACCTATGACTTCTAGCAACAACCTTTATGCTGTCTGTTCACCTTTTCAGGCATTTATATTATCACATTGTCAGAATCTTTTTCAGCAAGACTTTTCAGTACAGTTCCATCAAAGTTTTCTGCCACAAAAAATAGAACATGCAACTGCCATGTTCTTGCTAATCATGGACTCTTCTGCCACACCAGCAGACACAAACAATAAGGAACGTGTCCAGAACTGACATGGACGTATAAGCAGAAGAGTGAGCAGTCTGTACAGAATTATTCAGAATAGTCATATGTACAAAATGCTGCAGGTGAATCTCATGATACCGAGTGTCTGGTTGGTAAAACAGCAGATGAAATTCAACATCAGTAAGCATAAAGAAGTGCAAATAGGAAAAAATAACCATAACTATACATACTTGGTAATAGAGTCTAAATTAGCTATAGCTCAGAGAAGAATTCTTGGAGTCACTGTGGACAGCTCTCTGAAAACATCAGCTCAGCAGATACTCAACAGGCAAACACAATGTTACAACCGATTAAGGAAAGAATAAAAAACAAGACATTATTATGCCACAGAAGAAACTCAAGCACATAAACTGTGCGCACTGCAGGCAGTTGTGGCACCACCCCTCTCTCTCACTCAGTGCTTCAAAACAGGCACCATAGAACTTAAAAGGCACAGAGAAAGGTGATAAGAATAAGAAGAGATGGGAAGTGAATCCCATACAAGGAGAGATTAAGTACTTTTGAGCTCTGAAAAAGGACAGCTAAGCCATCTATAAAATCAGGTCTGGTACACAAGAAGCGAATGAAGAACCGGTAACTGATCATCACAGCAAAAGAAGAGGGCAGCCAATGAAAATGTGGTATAAATGCATTTAAGTAAACGAGACACCTAAGTACAGATCTTGTTGCCACCAATTGTCACAGAGAGCAAAGTGCAACAGCTTCCAACATGGATAACGTACACTCACACAGAGCAGGTCCTTTGGCGTCTATTAAACCAGTGGCCCACGTATAACCCCAGGTCAGGGTCACTAATAGCTGGAATCTAGGAGTAATACTCCACTGGTCGCCACCTCTAAACTGGTCTCCGTATAGGAGACGGCAAAATATTTTCCTCTGTGGCTGTTCTTGCAATAAGCGTGGGGGTTTTTTAAAAGACTGGAAAAAAAAGATATTTCAGTGTAATCTAACACAAGACTTGAAAGCCAGCTCTGGCTGTGGGTCCGTTGCACAGTGCTTCTTCCTAGGGGATAATACAGGGTTTTTTCCCTCAACTATAGTGAACAACACAGCTAGACTCCAGGAAATAAGCCGCAATGGGTTCTTAATAATCAGGAAGGTGAGGTACAGACAGAGAAACAGTAAAAACATCTCATCCCTCTGAAGGGTCTCACTTGTAATTCACATATACCAAGCACCTGGTATTAACTTCTTCACCTCAGTAATAATGAGAGCAGCTTGGATGTGAAAGAGTGACACTTCCACGAGTCAGAGTGGCAAAATACTTTCACAGACAGTTTTATACTGTTCTTACTCCACAGTCATGATGGTGTAGCACTAAAAAGGACAGTCATGCATTTCCTCCTCCTCCCAAGTTAGACCCATGGACACATTGGCTGAGGTAGCTCAGTCAAAAGGTTATTAATTTTTTTTGTTAGTTTCCCCTTAGATTATTGCAGTGAACAGGCTCACTGTTTAGCCACAGATCACTAGATCTGTCAGAAATTACATAGCAAAAGTCTGCAGGCAAGGGTGTGGGGGAATAACCATTCAGTAGCAGCTCTCAGCCACACTGCGTTTCATACAATGCTAAACTGCAACCTACAGTTCAGCAACATTATTTGAACTTGGTCTGCTGAATGAAAAACACAGAAGTCCTTGGACCCGAAAGACAGCGAGTCTGAAGTGACTAGATGTCACAAAGCAGCCACTGAAGAAGAAAGAAAAGGATACGAAAATCTATGGTTAAGGGTTTGCAAGCAGGGGGGAGTTTGTCCAAGTTCAGGTGACAGAGTTCAATAAATATGGAAGAACGCTTCAATTTGTGAATGTTTATTATAACTGTTCCAGTAGTTTAACTTCATGAAAACAGCCCAGCATCAGTAAATCTCCTCTGCATTTGAGAGGAAGCATCTTTCAGAGCAGATAGATTCTGCAGGGAAATCAGTTTTGTTGTTTTCTGGACTTCCTCATGTAGGTACTGCAAGGTATCATTGTACTGGTGAGTTCAATTAGGGAATAGACTGTATAATTAAATGTATTTAAACACTTTAAATGCTGCTAAAGCACATATGTATGTACAAAACAGTACTCAGGAATTTCTTCTTAGCCATCAAACCCTGAATAACAGAACTACAAGACCAGGCAACTCTACGCTACCAGCTGCACTATGATTCACTGATCTTTTTTATCCTCACAATACTTCATGGTAGTATAATCATTCCTAGTCATGTGTGACTCATCAAAGTAATTTGTAGTAAAGACAAACGTTATAATATGCCCTATTGTAACCATGCAAATTACAAATCTTCATTTCCATACCTACATTCTGCTTTCGCTGAGCTTTTTCTGCTGCTCAAGCAACTCTTGCACACAAGCTAGTTAGGCATTTTAAAGTTGTTTCATAGCAAGGAGTCACAAGCTTTCTGAGAGGTGGTCTTCTTCATCCCCTTTCATTTTCTCAAACCCCCTCATGTTTTCCACAAGACTATTTTGAAAAGGTTTGCACTAGGTTAACTCTAAGCTACCACCATATCTCCTCTGTATGCCTCACGTTTCCTATGGCCAGAAGTTAATGTAACTGGACTTGGCAGACAAATTAAACAATACTTCCCACAGCAACTCTGAATGACCAGTCCTCTGTGGATCATCACAAGCCAAGCAATACGAAGACACAAGGAAAAGTTTCAAGCTTTCCTTTTCTACACCAAGATGTCATACTCCCAGTGAATTCATCTTTCTACTGTCTTGGGTCCTTTTAACTTTAATATATTCATTGCTATCCCTGTCCGCACATAATATTTTTAAGAAGAAAACTTAATAGAGTCTACTCTATTTCTTAATCCTCTGCATCTTAAAACTTTTTTTTAAAGTGATCATCAGGGTCAACAGGTGACTGGAATGTAATTTTAGAACTGCTTGTATTAACTGCCTAAATTTCCAGTTCAGACCAAATGGGCTTGGCTCAAGAATAAACACTAAACAGCTCCAAGGAAAGTAAAGTATAACCTTGTGGGTTGTTTTTTTTTTTTGAACCAAGCACAAAAAGGAAACACCACTCCACATTTCATGGGTGAAACAGCAGATCACAATAAAGCATACTAAGAATCACAGCCCCATGGAGGATCCTAACTAAACCTCAAACTCGGGAAGGTCTCAGGTTCCAGAAAACTTAAAAAGAAACAAATGGAATAGAGAAGAAATAATATACATTTGTTTCCCCATAGGAACTAGAATAGCAAGAATTTTTAAATCCAAGCAGAAAGGCAAACATACACTTTATATGCATCACAGATACATACTCTCTGTGCAAGAAGATGGACAAATATTTGCACAAATGCAACTCGAGCACAGGATGATGGGAAGCTTCCAAACAAGGGCAGAATGTTACCTTTGCTGGTGTTTATTAACTGAAAGGTGATAGAGTAAAAGTACTGTGGACTGAAATATATCAGGTATGCCCTGCGATCACTCTGTTGTCTTACTCTAGAACTGCACATTTAACACATTTTTAACATATGGAGTTGCTAAGGAATAAAAAACTAAGGTTATTGAAGAGAAGAAAACCACGTTTGCCGTCACTCCCTTTCCATCACCTGAATCCAGTGAGGAAAACTTCCCGTAAGATGAGGAGAATTATTCCTTTACTCTGGGGGAAAAAAAGCTTATGTCTTCTCTGATGCAGCAGTAGCCAAAAATGTAAGTGTTTATTTTATGAATGCATATGCATTTATACATATCACTTCAAATGAAGCAGTACACGTTATTGCTCACTGACATTCCCACATACATATTTGGGCTTCTATCTGAATTATTCAGGTCAGACAAAAAACTATCAAACTTTTTCACCAGGTATAATTCAGTCTCCCTTTTTTCCCCACAGTATTTAAAGGGTGACAGTGAACTTACTCCAAAACAACATTATCAAATTTTAAATATATAGAAACACTTTTCAGTAAAATGAAACACAGCATGATGTACTGTTGTTCAACCACGGACGGTGATCTAATTAGCCAGAGGACTGGAGAACTACAAGAAACACATACGTGGTATGCGAATGATTCAGTAGATATACTTCTTTCTTTGAAATTAATCCATAGGAATCCACTTCCCTTCTTCCTCCTCCACCTTTTATTCCCTTCTTTTACCTTTATTAACTAAAGTACTGCTTGCTGTCCTGAGGATACAAACTCTAATTGAGGTTCCAAGATGCTGTGACTACCAAACTATCCATGGCTCTCGGGAAAAGGAGGGTGAGAGGGAAGAAAGTGCGGGTACACCCAGAGGCACCCCCAGTGAATGCTAATAACCATTTTTTCCTTCTTATTCCCTCCCCCACTGTAGCAATTTAAAATAAATAAAGTATTAGTCTTCTCATTCTGTCCTACACTGCCACACAGCTCTACTGCATGCTGTGAAACAAAACGCATCGCTAAATATTTTTCAGGATAATCCACTGTGGGATAACTTTTTTTTTTAATACACTTTAGGTCATTTTCCCTTCAAAGAGAAACATAATCTGCTTTCAAATTATGCTGTTCCAAATAAGAAGATAACAGGCTCAGTTCTCATCTCTGGCTGTTCTTGCTATGTCTCAACAGCACACAGCAGCCAGAAAGCTGCCAGACAGGAGCAGTGGAGGATCTCCTAGGGGTACCATTCAGTGGCAGCAGGCCAACACGGCTGGTTCTCTGCCACCTGTCCCCACCCCAGTGCACAAGAGGGGTGCCAGGGGACAAAGCCACATGCCGGGCTCCAGCAGGCGGGCAGCCACAGCAGCTGCTATGAGATGGAAAAAACTCAAGAATGAAACCATCATCTGCAAGGCATCTGAGAGTCACCCCGGCTATTCCCATGGCTGCAGAGTTTGCCCTGTGCAAATGACACCCTTGGAGAGTAGGAGGGAAGAACATGTGAAGCCAGTCTGTGCCAGGCTGGACCCTGGAAAAGCACATTTATACTATGAAGATGTGCCATTCTGGCATCTGATAAAAATCTTCATAAGAGGCACCTGAAGTGTGAAAGCACCCCACTGTAAGAATGAAAGAGTCTTGTTAACCCTACAAACACCTTCATAGAAAAATAAAAAAAAACAGACTGGGTGTCCTGGGAGTAACATCACAAACCATAGAGCTTTTCCCCTGCTCCAGGCAGCAAAAAATAAGAAGGCATTTGTGCAGGTTTTCCAACACAAAAAAACTGAGGTAAAGGCAAGCCTAAGAGTGAATGTTACAGACACTTGACAGTCAGAAAAGGAGGGGTTGGACTGGCAACAGTTATGACTCTCTGAAATGAGTGGTTACTTTCCCACCACTGGCTATAAAAATTGAGAAAAAATAGGCTAAATTTTTTGTTTCTGTGTGAAAAATATGATTAAAACTTATCTAAACCCTGGGAGAGAGACTGGTCTATAAATAAATAAAAGTACACATCACTCTCCTCCCTCATGAATACTGTATCTGTCACTCAACTAGATGTCAACTAAGCCACCTGCCTCAGTAATCTATTTTCATTGCACAGAGCACAGTTACTATAGTAGGTATATGGGATAACACCGGTTTGACTGACAGGCGTTCAGGCTGGTGCAGGAACATGTTCACCTTTATGTTGTCCTGGGGTGAGATACCTCCAACTGATTATTTGGCACTTCGTTTTTGCTTTTATAGCAAGAGCATGACTCTTTTGGAAACACATTAATAGACTCTTGCTACTTCCTTGGATGTCAGAAAGCAGAATTCACGTTGATGCCAAGGACAGAGACCTTAATGCATAAGTTAATGAAGTCAAATATGACAGCAGAACACGAGGCATAAGGAGACATGAAAGAATGCAGTACAGAAAGCAAAGCACAGCTGGAATGTTCAGGCTTCACTATGAGTTACATTGTCACAGTGCATACTAGTGAGCATCTGCTCCTCAGTACATGAAAGGGAAAGGAAGTGGAGTCTTTCCTCCTCCACCTCCTTCCTTTCCCTGCTTGTCAGGTGGGAAACGGAAGGAACTGGAGGGACTTCGCATTACTCTCCTCTGAGCAAATGGCATGGAAGGAGTGGAAAGTACTATGAGTCCCAGACCTCTCTTTCTTTTCATTAGCCAGAAGAGACCCCAGATGAAGCAATGCTCTTGAAGGTATGGAATTGCAATAAAGATCAGTATAGCCCTGCCACCAGATACTCACAGGTGCTCTTTCCAGGCAAAACCAAAACAAAATGTTGCTCCCAAACTCAAGTCTTTCAACTCAATAGTATTATTTGCAGAGTGCAGCTGAGAGTTTCTGTTAATAAAATATCACATTTAAATACTGCATGTACTACAAGTGCTGACGGAGGGCAGTTTTTTAAAGGAGTAAGCACAATACATGTACAGTGTTTTCCCAGTATATTCGACTTGCAAATTCAACCAGAAATCAATAGCAATGGATTGCAACTTTGCAATTTATGTTTTTAACAAACTCCCTGGCATATTCAGTTTAGCATGGATGCTGATCACATACGGTTTTGTTTGTTTGTAGCATATTTTGTAGTGATAGTATTTAAAAATTAATAAACTAAAAGTCATTTTCAATACACAAACCTAAAACAGAATGGGTAAACAAATATTGATGCAGCGAATCTGAAAATGCTATGATCTCTTTGGATTACTAATGTAGTGTATTATGGTCTCCCACATAACTAAAACAATTGATAACAGTAAGCACTAAACTGGGTAAAAGGTACTTGTAGAACCAGCCTTTCTGTTGTTACTACAGAGAAAATTTTATACAAGCAAACGAAAGCACAAACACCTATCCATGTTCTTGTATGTCTGTGCTTTTCTAGCTCATTATAACTGCGTACATCCCACGACACTCTTTGCAATATGCATTTTATTTTTAACTGTTTGATGAAAGCTATTTTGGGGAAGGCAAGAGTGGAATATTTGTCATGGAGACCAAAACTGAGTATCACCCTATCACTATCAGAACAGCATTCCAGGACACATAAAGATTAAACATTACAAGTCTGCATCACACCAGGCTTCAGAAATACGCCTGGTGCTTTCTGCACTAGCTGCTACTTATTTATCAGATACAGATGTGGCCTCCCAGTGGTAAGTGATGGGCTAACAAAAGTGACTTTTCAGGTATAGGTTGGCTTAGAAAGTAGAGCTCAGCTCTGGAGCTGGACCAAATTCAGGTTGTAGAGGAAGGAAATTTAATTTTAATTGAGGACTAAGTCTACTTTTGATAGCTAAATCGTTCTGCTGTAACCAATTTGCTCACCCAAAAAGAATTATCTGGTGTATAATTGCTTCAATACTGATTAATAAATAATAGCTAATGGAGATACTTTGCTGGCAGTTAATAACCAACAGATGAAAAGAGAGCCTGAGGCAGAGCCTCAGGCCTTTAACCCAGGTAGTCATTAACTGACAGAAAATGCCTCATCTTGAGGTCATTACTACTATTACATGAAAACATTGATACATTTTTCAAATACAGAATAATTTTCTAAAACCTACAGGCTGAACTGCACAGTTATTTTAGAGAAAACTGATGGTTTTGGTTCTTTTTAGCAACTAAAAAATGATGGAACCCACTGGGGAAAAAGTTATTCTGAATAGTTGTTCAACCTGATTTTTTCTTTTTGCAGACTATTAATGAAAGTCAGCTCTTCAGTCTCCTCAGACTGATCACCGCACTGCAGATGAGGGAATACCCAGCCCAGATCTCCAGCATCTCACAGACTGCTAGAAGTACTACACTATCTCCAGTCATCTCGTCTTAGGCACAAGTATAAAACCATGGTCCCATGTGCTGGGCCTAAACTAAAATGAGCTGTTGGACACGCACTGATTCTGACCTACTGCTTATGTGACTCCGTTCACTAGCCCCCCTTCCTGGGCAAAAATGATTTTTCACTTTTGCAGAATCAAGTTACTATTACTGCATGGATCCCACTTTTGGGACCACTCTGTCTTTTCATGTGATGCTGAGCCAAACTGAGTGAGCCCTCAAATGCACGCCCAAGAGAATTCAGTGCTGGGATGTTTATGTCTCTGCAAGCAAGAGAGCACTACAGAAATAGCAATTATCTTCTTTTCCTTTAGCCAGATTATTACAGCTCCTCCTCACTGGCCAGGATAAGACTTAACTGTACTGTAAAGTATTGAATTAAGATCTTTACTAACCAGGAGCTTGCAATCTCTAATTATATCTTAGATACAGCAATTAAAAAAAAACAACAACAGGGTAATAAAGGTTGGCCTTATTGTGGTACAAACCTTTTAATAAGATCTTTCTTAGCCTCAAGGTCTTTCTTTGTACCATGACAAATTACTCGGCACTGATGACTCTACAGTAATGTTTAATATACCTTAAACCAAGACATACCCGTCTGTGGAGGTCTCTTCGAAATATAACGTGCATGGCTTCAGCCAGCCAGTGGACGTCCTACCCTGAGCAGCTGACCAAGCTGTGGTCAGGCCCCCACACTGCCAGTCCTGCACCATACACTGCAACCATTTTGGAACAGGAGCACAAGTAGAAAAAGTGAAACCACGCAAAATTCTTCTTTCAGCACTGCTTTCCATTGGCATTCCTCCTCCCACTCTACACCGCCCAGACAGATAGCCACGTCCTTTTACTGCCGCTCACTCCCATCTGCTCTGGCGCTGCCTGCACTTGCTCATCTAACCCCTGCACCCACAATTCCTCCCAACTCCACTCCTTTCCACGCACTTATTTTCTTCTTTTTAGCAGATACTCCCCTTGACAAGAGCCAAACACTTTAAAGCTGCCAGTTGGCACTTTATTTCCATACCTATCTCCACATCCCATCCAAAGTAAAAGAGAAGAATGGTAGAAGATGAATCTTTCTGAAACATCTCCTTCCAGCAATGCATTCATCTCCACTGATATACTCTGCTTTGTCCCTGAGCACTCACTCCTTCCACTAACTGAAAAGAGAAAAAATTAGCAAAAAAAAAGTAGTAAAATAAATCATGAGACAGCGAGAAGGCACACAGGATATAGTGAGCTTCCATGTCGATCTGACAAAGGAAAGAGAAACAGAGGGTTTGGAGACTAGAAGTACAGCTAAACATGAAGTACAATACAAATAAAACCAGACGGGAAAAATAAAGTAACAATAGTAGGAAAAGGCCTGCAGGGTTGAAAGCACAGATAAAGACAACAATGAAGTAAAGAGACACAGAGATGACGTGACAGACATTACGATCCAGTCAGCAGTATTTTGCTTTTAAGAATTACTGAAAAAGAACATACACAAGAGGTATAATTAGGAAACACAACATATAAGTAGAAGCAAGCAAGCACGTAAAGGTAAGTGGAGTTTTCTGAAGGATTGTACTGTGCAAAGATAACAGCACACAGATCCCACGATCTCCACCAACTACAGCTGGCACAACTGCCAGGGCCATGCACAGCCAGCTAAGCCTGCTCGTAAGGGCATCCCTCCTCCCTCAATACGCGATTACCTCAGGCAGCACCCTGCTAGAACTATACTGCTCCCTAGTCCACAGCAGCATAGATGACTACACCACAGTACTTTCCATGGGAATCAAGCCCCTGCCCAAAGGCAAAGGCGGCTGCAGTGATTTCCTGTAATCCCAGATGAATATGAACAAGATATTATGTATCTATAATGCATATATAAAGTCAACTCTGCTTTTAAATTACCTGCTGTGGAAAGGATTCTAATAAGACCCATATGGACTAAAGAGTTATGCTAATGATTCACACCACTGAGTTGTGCTCCTAGAAAAACACTGCTTGTCTTAATTCCCCTTTCCAAATTAATTTTAGTGTATGAAATATAGAACATCTCCATGTCTACAGAATTATATAGGATATATCAAAATTACTGTTTTGACTGGAGATCTAAGCTTTCCAAAAGTCAGTTTTTATTTATAACTTGATTTCTATTTGAATCTCACACTTAAAATTAATTTTGAGGTCAATCTCATTCTTCGAAAAAAAACTGAACAGCTAACACTTAACCATTTTTGAGGAACAAATCTGCTTTTAACCTCATCATTTCTTCTGTTCCTCAGGGAGTTTATCTATCCCTGACCATAGCACTCTAGTAAGACCGGTCAGCTGAAAGACAGGTGAGATTTTAATCATTAGCATGCTGTTAAAATTCGAAAGGACAGCCCCCTCCTTCCAAACCAAAATCAGGTTCACAAAAGTGTCGAAACAAAAGCAAAAGTATATGCAAGCTGAAGTTTTTCAGGTGTCTACTATATGTCTACAAAGTAAATACGTTGCACTAATTGAAGAAAGATTCCCCAATGCAAGAAATGACCTATCAAGATGCTTCAGGTTTGGTTTGTTTAATTTTCCTGAACATTAATTTTTAGAAGCAAAACTACTTTTATCATACATTTATGTTCATTGCCATGGATATGTAAGCAGCTAAATTTTAGTGAAAAAGTGGCTTCGGAGGAAACCAAGAAGTTTAAAACTGCATATGCCAGGATTCAGATAATTCAGATTCACCCAGTAGTGTCCATGAACTCCTGGTACTGCAATACAGAAGATTCACAAAGAGGGATTACCTCAGCAATTCATCTGAATGAACACAGCTCTGAACTGAAGTGCTTGCCATGAGTTCATACCCGAAAAGATGTTCTTTCAACAAAACCGAACAACAATTAAAGATGATCAGATCACAAACGGACTGAAAAATAGCAAGATACATTTAACCAATAACTCAGAGCAAACTATTTTGGTATTCCTGGGCATTAATATACCTCTGTGATAAGGGCATTATAAAAAACAACAGCTAAAACTCTAGACTAACTGAACAATTGTATGGGATAAGAGACTACCTCAACCTATGCAGGCTTTTGGTCTCTGAGTCTTTGCAAATATTACCTAATAATTTGCATAACTGTTGGCAAAATTCTGTATAGTGGTACTGTCAAGCTGGTGGAGTATACATATGTATGTCCTACATATGTTGGAAGCTACTGCTTGCAGGTGTTTCTCAGATAACTCTAGGGCATTTCAAAGTGCGATAACAGGGTAGTATTATGTATGGCAAACTTGCAAGTGTTACACTGTATTAGAACACAAAGAACACAAGACCCACCTACTATAGTATACACCAAAAACTTTCATCTTATTAGAGCTAAAGGAGAATCTCAAGTAACCAGTGTTTTCTGAAGCTGAAAACTACCAGACCATTCTTGGTTTAAGACCAAATCCTTCAGCAGGTGGAGTACCTTACAATGAAAATCATCAACTCCTACCTGGATAGAAGTCTGTTTTAGTACTGGTTGACAGGGAGGAAGAAATGGACTGATACCTCAGACTGTTCTACTAGGCCAGTGAACACTCCTCTGACAATTACAACAGCCAGAGGAAACCAATTCTTCATCACAAGAGCAATCCCTCGCGTCCAGATAAGTAATCTGCTGGTACCAACACTAAGAACTAGGCACCCACCTCTCCCTCCTTACTTCTTTGCCCTGGCACTTGTGAGATCCTTTTCTAAATTAACTCAACTCACTGAACTGACAGACAAACAACCTGACAAAAAAAAAAAAAAAAAAAGACCAAAAAACAAAAAACACACACACCCACAAAAACACCCCACCAAAAACTGAACACCAAACCCAAAGGCTTTTAGCCATTGCAGATAACCACTGGGACTGCAAGCATGGTCTCATCAGTCCCCACATCCTTACACTCGTAGGTTAAAGCACCTCAGAGAACCACTTCATAGCCATGCTTCCTCCTCCTCTTTTGTGGGGCCAGAGTGTAGTGTCACAGTCTGCTGGCCATGGTGTGATAGGGCTTGAGGAGTGAAAGGCCCCCCAGTGTCCTACCCAGCTGTCCTAGTGACAAAAAACAAGACTTACTTCTTGATAATTTCAGCGGGGACTCAATGAGGGATACCAATGCAGACGACTGTCCTGGGTCCACCCTCCCTCATCTACAGCACAGACTTGAATCTGTACTAGAGCTCTGGCAGTCACACAAAACGCTGGATCAGAGAACTGACTTGGTTGAAAACTCACCACATTTTCATTTATTTTTTCAGGTCGGTTTTCAGAGAGATCATACAGCTGTACAGAGCTGAGAGCTGGCACAAAAAAGGCAAAGGAAATCTTTGGCTCAGAGAAGGTGAGACCAGCTCCCTCCACAGCAGCTCAGTGCTTAAGCTAGCTAAAAGTGGTTACGGAGGTGTTTCCCAACCTCATCAGCCACAGAAGGGGGCCTGCAGTCATTCCTCGTGTCCCCAGGCTACAGCACAGTTATACTGCATTTGCAGAAGTTTAACTTAAACAACCTCTTTGCTCAGACACACAGCTTAAACTGCTGCCTACTCCTCTGCTTCCAAAACTACCTCTGTTTTGTTATTCACAGTAACTAAGAAGGAAGGGTTTCTCTGTACATTCACCTGAAAAAATCAGGATGACAGCACTGTGAAATACTCTATTAAGCTGACAGCATTTCTCATGTATGTTTTGGCTTGTTATACAGTTCTGAGCTTGATATTTGTAAACAAAAACAAAACTGACATAAATTAAGGATTTTCTCTCTTTTTTTTCATGGCATAACTCCTGGAATTATGCCATATTTGGAAACAACAACTCCAGAAAGTCAGTGTTTCCATCAACCTGGACTTCCACAGGAAACTGATAGGTTGTAAAGTCCTGCTCCTGAGCAAGAGAGGTAAGATAGAATTACTTATCAGCCACCTGAACTAGCACACAGCACACCAAGGGACACACCAGTACTGAAGGAAGGAGACTGGAAACCCTGACAGCATTACTGCTTTATTTTAATAAAGAGTCCCATGAACACTGATATTGAAAAGGCTGAAGGAAAGAGAAAACTCCTTAAGAAAAATCAAAGTGAAGTGAAATGGCGTACTTAAAAGCTCAAAATGTCATCAGACCACCACACCTACTAAGCAAACCAGTTACAAAAAGAATCAGACAAACCAAAGATGTCAGACAAATCTTCAAAAAAGGTCCCAAACAACACACTATTATTAAATAAACTGGCAAATTTCAGGAATGCTAATCAAGAAAATAGTTTAAGTACTTGATGTCATGATCCCTTACAAAAAGTGAGAGTTTTCAAAATAACAAAATGTATTTGATGCAACATTAGAAATACTTACAACTACTCCACTCTTGGTGACAGCTTCCCGGTATGTAAAATTGCACACTGCCCAAGCTAGGTAATAGGTGGACATGAGAGGGGTCTGTGAAAAGTGATCTGTAACCCATCCATCTTCTTCAAAAACAGAAGTTTCAACTGGCATGTTGGACAAAGATAAGTAAGTTGCTTGATGCCTGATGCTAATTTTGAAAGTGGCTTTGTAGATGGGCTCATCAAAGCAAGGAAAGGCTTTTCTGGCGTGAGTAGGAGAAAACTGTGTAACACCAAGAAACCTAGAAAAGAAGCAAACAAAAAAGCAAAAGTGATTACTAACTGTGCACAGCATTTGATTCACGGACCTACCAAGTAAGACATTATGTTAGACTATTGCAGTTCAAGTTGGAGGTGGGGGGGAACAAGTTGTACAGAGTATACAGTGTTTGAACACTGCTTTATTGCTTTCTTACTACCTGTATTGCAACGCAATTGATATAAAGTAATGGTCTACAAATTTCCTACAAATTTGCAGACACCATATTGATGTTAAATAAATAATCCCTTGCCTCATACCAAACTTCAGGTTCTAGCAGCAGTTTTGTTCATCAATACTTGAAAAAAAGTTAGCCAATACTGGTTATACAACATAAAACAAGGAAGCACAGTACTCAATTCAAATAAGAATTTACAGCCCTCAGGGAGTTCACTCTGCCCTGAGACACCAACAGGGCACTTTGCCTTTCTTCAAGCATGAGAAGTCACGGTCACACAGTGCACTCAACAGGGTCACTGTTTTCCGCTGCAGATTACTTCTGTACTGATTGCACGTAGGTCTGAGACACAGCAACGCTGTGACTGTGCAAGTCCAAAAAAACATTCAGTGAGCTTTGCAGAATTATAAATACAAGCACGTGATTAAACAAGCAGAGAGTAGTTCTCTTCTTCTACGTGTGCTCTTCTGGTGTATTTTATAGAGGGAAAAAAAAAAATCTATGTTCGCAGTTAATGGGCCAAATTATTAAAAGGTTTGTGAAGGAGGAAAAGACATTTATTATGCCACTGTAGAGAGTGGGAAGGCTTTAGTTTGACAATAAAATCCGTAACTGTTTTCTTTGCAACTAAAGAGATTTTAATACAGTTAGAGAATAGGAACCTTTCTGGGTAGAGACTTATATTTACACATTTGGTGAAAACCCAGGTGCAATGATCTCTTTGCAGAAACAAGAAGCTACAATTAAAAGGCTGAATTACAGAGTTTGATAAGAACATTTTCTGGAGGCACACAGGATGAGAAAACTACTATGGGAAAAATACGTAACTGTAAAGCTAGCACATATGCAGGCTTTTTGACCAGTATCGATTCACGTCTCACTTTCCAAGGGTCCATCAGTGTTAATAACCATGCAATTTTAGATTCCAGGTAAACATTTATCAGAATTTTAGAGGTTGACAATCATCAGCTATTCCTCTAAGGAAAGAGGATGGGTGGATAGATTTGATATAATGAAAATGGTAGCACCTATTATTAATCAGTCCATAAGCATTATTCTGCAATGTGGTACTCTCTAACGCCAATGGAGAAAAAAATTGGGTAATGCATAAGGAAAACAAAGTTAACTTTTTCTAAAATTTCTTGGGTTTTATACATATATTGGAACACTATTTTATAAAACAACAATGAAGAAATAAACTTCCTGAAATGCTATACTTTTATCTTGCTATAGTGCATCCATGTCTGGTAGAATTAGATATACATTTTCTAGTGAAATTATCACCTCTTTCAAATAAGGCTAATTTCTTTAAAACTTGAAAAAAATTTCCACCACACAAGCATTTACCATTGGTCTTTTGCCTACAATAAAAAGCCTTATTTGGCCAGTGATTATTGAAGGAGTTCATCATATGGCATTTTTCTTGTCCCATTATAAAACATGGATTACTAAAATCATCACTCTGCATAAGGTTGCTAAATACAAGGTAAAAAGTTGGTGCCAGCTATTCCAGTGTTAATCCAACTAAATTCCATATTATCAGTGGATTTAGACTAGTGCAACAAAGCCAAGTCAGCCAATTAAATGAAGTAAAGCAATCTAATTTATATGCAAAATATTTCAAGTGGACCTGATTCTGCATTCTAGGCACACTCCAAACAGCTACAGACATCAACAGAAGCTTCAAGTGAGCATGGAAAACTGTACTGGCCCGTTATTAATAAAGCAAAAGTGATGAACTTTCCTCTGCAATTAACAATTTTAATGAGCTCAGACACAGGTAAATGCATACTTAGGGAATACTGTATATATCCTCTAAA